>NW_015506073.1:89635-97060 GCF_001515645.1 Sinocyclocheilus grahami
ATTTTATTTCAATTTTAGTTTTCAGTTATAATTTCAGTACTTATGCTTAAATTTATTTCAAAGTAACATTTCTAATTTTCATGCAGTCAAAGTAGTTTCAAGTTTTTGCAACAAATACTTATTTTAGTTATATAGTATTTTATTTTATTTAAACTATTTCAATTAACAAAATATTGTTTTTAAATAATTTCAGTTAACATTAAAAACAATTATTTATTTTCTAGAAAGAAATAGCTAAAATATAAATAAAATGTATAAATTAAAAAAATTAAAAAATAACTGGGTTATTCAAATCACTAAGTCAAGAAGGTCAAAAAAGTTGAGCCAAAATCAGAATTTGATGTGTTAAACAATTAATTAATTAATTTATAGTTGAACTAATGTATCTCAAAGTTCTCATTACAAACATCAAGATGTTTGTGCCTCTAATGCTTAAAGTAATCAGACACTAACGCACGTGAACTATTCTTGGAATATTCCATTTTCTCTTTCCATCCATAATGCATAGATTTATTATCCATTAGTCTGCAGATTCCAGCCGCGAGAGATGGCTGAGTGAGACGGCGCGGCCGCGGTCACTGGGGTGTATGGTTTGATAACAGACTGTTCGTAACATGGACCCAAGCTGCCTTGAAGGCTGAAACAGTGTTTTGAATAGGATTCTGTCAGCAACCGGCAGTGGACAGATGAGGAAACGTGACATGTCAGAAACACAAACAGCATGCATGCATGAGTTGCATGAGGCTGTCAGAGTTTATGTTGTATATTGTACGAAAGAACTAATGTAATACGCAAAAATCAGTCAAATAATCATGCACTGTAAAAAATTACCGTGAATTTAACGGTAAAAGACTGTAAAAATGCTACAGTAAAAACCTGTTAAATGGTTAACGGTAAGTTCTCCTACTATATACAGTGAAAAACTGTATTGGACTTTACATGTAATTTTACAGTAGTATACCGTTTTTGGAAGTGGAAAAAGAATGCATAATTTACAGTGAATAACCGTAAATTGTCATTCCCAGAATTCCCAGATTACATTTCAAATTTGATGCTTTTTTGTTGAAATAACTATGTTTCTTCTTAGTTCTTTTCTTATCAGTTTTGTACATTAAGGTTGTATGTTACACCTAATGTTGTTAAATTAATGTTCTTTGCATTATGTGTTAGCATGATGAGTGCTTGTGTGAATGACACTGTGCACCTTCTATATATGTTATAATTTAAAAGCTGCTTGTGATGGGCTTTGGACATTTTCCATCACCACCTGCTTTTGGTGGTTATCAGTGTATTACAAAGGTACAAAACAGATTTCAGTACTTCAGTAGGTTGGTATATTAACATTATATCAGTTAATGTAATTACGGTATTAAAATGTAAATTTAAGTTCAAACCGTAAAACCTAAAATGTTGCTACCGTATTTTTTACGGTAAAATTCTGGCAACAACAGCTGCCGTTCTTTTACCGTAAATTTTATGGATTTTTTTTTTACAGTGTGGGTTCGAATACCAGTGACTGCATGAACTGATTAAATGCGTGTCACTTTGGATAAAAGTGTCTGTACAATGCAAAAAATGTAACGGTAAAGTAAAGCCAACGGAATTTCTATCGTAATTTGGAATCAATAATGGGACTGAACAAGAATTCTATTGATTCAACAAAACACATAATTAGCATACATTTAAACGTTAAAATAAAGAACTAAATTAGGCTTCACATAAACAATGTACACACTGTAGCTAAACTCAGCTAGGTAGATTATTTACAAATTGTAAGTAAAAATTATTATTTTTAAACGATACATTGAATTGACTAAATTTTGTAAAATTACTAAAAATTTACTAAATTAAGGTAAATGGTTGCAATACATTTATTTTAGCTACATTTGAATAAACACATTTTTCTGAATGTTAGTCAACTAAATTTGTTTATTTAAATGTAGCTAAAATAAATTAATTGCAACCACTTACCTTTTAAAAATGTAGTAAATTCAATTAATCGATTTTTTCAGTGTAATACTGTATAATTAGATTACTTTAAGATTACTTTTGACCCATCTTGTTTATCACATTGATTTAAACAGGATAAAATTGTATCATATTGATATGGAAAAAAAACAAAACAGAGACAGAAAATATATTCCATTTGTTGTTATTAACAACATGAAGTGCATTAAACAATATATTACGCCAATGTTTCCCAAACTGGGGTTCGTGAACTGCAGGGTAAATAAAAATGAATGTGTTCATCAGTAGCAATGTTGAAATGTTGAGAAAAACACTGCTTAAAATAAAACAAATTAGAATAATTGTATTCATACTTATTGCTTAATATTTTAATATACATATCAATATACATACTGCTATTTTGTGTGAATAATATGTAATCATGTAATCAATAAAAATGCAACTGCAGTCCGATTAGGTGTATTTTAAAATGTAATATCTAAGTACTTAATTTTTGGAATCCGATTACTTAATCCAGATTTAATGTGAACTGTTACGACCTAGCAGTGGTTGTCAGTTCACCTTTTAGTGCTTAATCCTGTTCTGTACAAACACAGTTCATTAATTTACAGGAGTGAAAATCGCATTCGACAACCGAATGAACTCCCCAAAATTTGATTCTATTTTGATTTGATTGACTTTATTAATCCCAAAGGAAAATTCACGTCACAGCAAAGCCCACCACACAATTCTGAGTTTATATTTCACATCTCACATCTGCAATTGTTTCTGCCATAGGATACAAAAATGTAATTGTGATTTTTATATTTCACAATTTGGACTTGTCTTCTCAGAATTGCGAGTTAACATCTCACAATTGGGACTTTGTATTTCGCAAGTCTGAGAAAAAAAAGAAAGAGAAATATAAACTCAGAAATGTACCTCATTCTCTGTAAGCTCTTGTTTCTGCCATGGGTTTGAGAAAAATAAAAAAGGAATTCTGACTTGCTCAAAATAATTTTTTTCAGAAATCTGAATTTACATATCGCAATTCTGAAAAAAAAAATGTTTAATCTCACAATTAGGACTTTTCTTCTCAGAATTCTGCATTTAAATCTCAGTATTGTGAGTTAACATCTTGCAATTCTGCATTTATTTCTCGCAATTCTGAGTTTGTATCCGAGTTTATATTAAAAAAGTCAGAATTGTGAGATATAAATGCAGAATTCTGAGAAGAAAAGCAGCCTTCCAAACACAAACAAAACACGGCTCTGTCGACAGTGGATCAATTAAAATCGCCAAACATAATGATTCTTTAGTTTCTGTAATATTACTTTTTTGTCAAAGTTGTGGAAACCAAACACACGAGACGCAAAAACTTTACGATGGTTACCACAGTGTCAATCATTGACATTTCGAGATGGTTGCTAGGGTGTTATAGGTGGTTGCAAGGTAGTTGCTATGGTGTTCTGGATGGTTGCTAGGTGGTTGCTGGAGTGTTCTGGGTGGTTGCTAGGCAGTTGCTAGTTGGTTCCTATGTGTCTATAGTTGGATATAGTTGCTAGGTGGTTCCTAGGCAGTTGCTATGGTGTTTTTGATGGTTGCTAGGGTGTTCTGAGTGGTTTCTGGGGTGTTGATCAGCAGTTGCTAGAGTGTTTTGGGTGGTTGCTAGGCAGTTGCTATGGTTTTCTGAATGGCTGCTAGGGTGTTTTGCATGGTTGCTAAGGTGTTCTGGATGGTTGCAGTTTCTAGGGTACTCTGGGGTGCGGGGGGGGGTTGCTAAACAGTTGCTAGATTGTTCTGGGTGGTTGCTAGGGTGATGCTAGGTGGTTCCTGTAATGTTCTGGATGGTTGCTAGGGTGCTCCAGGTGGTTGCTAGGCAGTTGTTATGGTTTTCTGGATTCCTATAATGTTCTGTATGGTTGCTAAGCAGTTGCTATGATTTTTTTGGATGGCTGCTAGGGTGTTCTGAGTGGTTCCTAGGGTGTTGATTGGCGGTTGCTAGGGTGTTCTGACTTGTCTTCTCAGAATTGCGAGTTAACATCTCACAATTGGGACTTTGTATTTCGCAAGTCTGAGAAAAAAAAGAAAGAGAAATATAAACTCAGAAATGTACCTCATTCTCTGTAAGCTCTTGTTTCTGCCATGGGTTTGAAAAAAATAAAAAAGGAATTCTGACTTGCTCAAAATAAATTTTTTCCGAAATCTGAATTTACATATCGCAATTCTGAAAAAAAAAAAAATTTAATCTCACAATTAGGACTTTTCTTCTCAGAATTCTGCATTTAAATCTCAGTATTGTGAGTTAACATCTTGCAATTCTGCATTTATTTCTCGCAATTCTGAGTTTGTATCCGAGTTTATATTAAAAAAGTCAGAATTGTGAGATATAAATGCAGAATTCTGAGAAGAAAAGCAGCCTTCCAAACACAAACAAAACACGGCTCTGTCGACAGTGGATCAATTAAAATCGCCAAACATAATGATTCTTTAGTTTCTGTAATATTACTTTTTTGTCAAAGTTGTGGAAACCAAACACACGAGACGCAAAAACTTTACGATGGTTACCACAGTGTCAATCATTGACATTTCGAGATGGTTGCTAGGGTGTTATAGGTGGTTGCAAGGTAGTTGCTATGGTGTTCTGGATGGTTGCTAGGTGGTTGCTGGAGTGTTCTGGGTGGTTGCTAGGCAGTTTCTAGTGTATTCTGGGTGGTTGTTGAGCAGTTGCTAGGTTCTTCTGGGTGGTTGCTATGGTGTTGCTATTCGGTTCCTATGTGTTTATAGTTGGATATAGTTGCTATGTGGTTCCTAGGCAGTTGCTATGGTGTTTTTGATGGTTGCTAGGGTGTTCTGAGTGGTTTCTGGGGTGTTGATCAGCAGTTGCTAGAGTGTTTTGGGTGGTTGCTAGGCAGTTGCTATGGTTTTCTGAATGGCTGCTAGGGTGTTTTGCATGGTTGCTAAGGTGTTCTGGATGGTTGCAGTTTCTAGGGTACTCTGGGGTGCGGGGGCGGGGGTTGCTAAACAGTTGCTAGATTGTTCTGGGTGGTTGCTAGGGTGATGCTAGGCGGTTCCTGTAATGTTCTGGATGGTTGCTAGGGTGTTCCGGGTGGTTGCTAGGCAGTTGTTATGGTTTTCTGGATTCCTATAATGTTCTGTATGGTTGCTAAGCAGTTGCTATGATTTTTTTGGATGGCTGCTAGGGTGTTCTGAGTGGTTCCTAGGGTGTTGATTGGCGGTTGCTAGGGTGTTCTGGGTTTCTAGGGTACTTTGGGTGGTTGCTAAGCAGATCCTTGTGGTTGCTAGGGTGTTGCCAGGCGTTTTTTATGGTATTCTGAAGTTTTGTTCCATACACACACAAAGTGATAATATAGGGGATTCACTCCCATATTTCATCTCAATTATCACCAGTAAAGTATGGAGTGCCACAAGGATCTGTCCTAGGTCCTCTGCTATTTTCAATATACATGTTGCCCCTTGGTAATATTATTAGAAAATACGGGATTAGTTTCCACTGTTATGCCGATGATACTCAACTATATATCTCAACAAGACCAGATGAAACTTATAAATTATCTAAGCTAACAGTGTGTGTTAAAAATTTAAAAGTTTGGATGACCAAGAATTTTCTCCTATTAAATTCGGATAAGACAGGGATATTACTTATTGACTTGAATTAAATATTTAAATGTGGTTGTCACTCCTGATACTTTAGAGAGTGTACTAATATAAATAGAGTTTATTCTTACCAATCTGACTAAAAAGCAACATTCAAATGTGATTTGAAACCTCACTTGCAGTTCTTGGAAACGAGCCACCGCAGGGAAAACTCTCGTCCAGGACCCCAGAAGCCGGTGTGACATCATGTCCTCAGCGTTGTGGTATAAGTGGCTCACTGGCAGGAGCTCAGAGCCATTAACAGGAAGATTCAGCATCAATTCCCACCTGGAGAAATTATCTGACCGCTGCTGTTTGCCCTTCAGCAAGAACTGAAACCTTCAGCGGCTCCGGAGAAAAAAAAGAAAAACAGCCAAATACAGCCTGACTGGATATCATGAGACATGAAAAAATATACATTAAACCGTATCTATGCAGATGCAGATGTTTGAGTAACAGTTTTTTATATGTCTGTGGAAAGTTCAGAAGAACAGCATTTATACATTTTTGCAACAATATAAGTCTTTGCTCTAATTTTTGATCAACTTAACATGTCGTTGCTGAATACAAGTATACAACAAGTATTCCTTAAAAATAAATACATGTATACAGTGTATACTGTATGTTGACTGAGCAACATTATTTGTGTTAAAAGAAAAGGCTATACAGAGACAGTAATGATTTTATCACTAAAATCTGTCACCATATGCAAATGTATTCAATATAGGGAGCTAAGTACCATTTAAAAAGGTTTCACAGTAATAAATTCAAAATAAAATATACTTTAATATATATTTTATTAAAAATGCTATTGTTTTATTCTATATATAAGCCTATAGAGAGATTATGTTTTTAAAGCTCTATTGCCTAGGCCTTTAATGTTTTTCTATACAGAAGACAATCTCCAATGGATATGCACCATACTAAATTATGTTGGGATTCCTTATGCACTTCATGCATCTGAACCAATAGCAAACCAATAACAAGCAGTACATCACAAGTGCTTCTCTGCAGGTCTACTCCCGTTTCATCATCCACTTGTTCACATGCAGACAGAACAGAGCCAGATTTAGCTGACAGTATTTGCCAAAACGATCCTAATATTTGAGAGACATGTGGGTCAAAGGCAGGCAGCGGTTGGAAATATTCCAATCTCGGCTTGTCTTGCGCTTTTGACAGGCCTATCAGGTGTTTTTTTACCATTTCTACCCTTTCCTTCCTGGCCTCATTCTGTCATAGCCTCTCAGTCTCTTCGCCTTGGTGAGCAGAAGAGGCTTTTTTCAAAAACATTTTAAAAAATCTTATCAACCCCAATTTCTCATCTTTCTCTTGAAAATATCCCATAGGTTCCATATGGGCTTCAGGTCAGGCATGTTGGCTGGCCTGTCAAGCACATCATGGTCAGCAAACCACTTGGAAGTGGTTTTGGCACTGTGGACAGGTTCTAAAGTCCTGCTGGAAATGGAAATCAGCATCTCCATAAAGCTTGTCAGCAGATGGAAGCATAAAGTGCTCCAAAATTTCCTGGTAGACGGCTGCATTGATTTTGGACTTGATAAAACATAATGGACCAACACCAGCAGATGTCACGGCACCCCAAATCATCACTGACTTTGGGAACTTCACACTGAACTTCAAGCAGCTTGGATTCTGTGCCTCTCCAGTCTTCGACTCCAGACCTTGATTTCCAAATGAAATGCAAAATTTACTTTTATCTGAAAAGAGGACTTTGGAGCACTGAGCAACAGTCCAGTTATTTTTCTCCTTAGCCCAGGTAAGATGCTTCTGACGTTGTTTCTGTTTCAGAAGTGGCTTGGTAGC
>NW_015506073.1:97504-111076 GCF_001515645.1 Sinocyclocheilus grahami
CTCCTTGTGAAGCTCTCCCAAGTGTTTGAATTGGCTTTGCTTGACAGTATTCTCAAGCTTGCGGTCATCCCTGTTGCTTGTGCACCTTTTCCTACCCAATTTCTTCCTTCCAGTCAACTTTGCATTTATTATGCTTTGATACAGCACTCTGTGTACAGCCAGCTCTTTCAGTAATGATCTTCTGTGACTTATCCTCTTTGTGGAGGGTGTCAATTATCATCTTCTGGATCATTGCCAAGTCAGCAGTATTCCCCATTATTGTAGTTTCAAAGAACAAGAGATACCCAGAATTTATTCTGTAGGGATGGTCATTTAATGAAAGTCAAATATAAATATTCTAATATTTTGAGATACTGGATTTTTGACTTTCATGAGCTGTAAGCTCTAATAATCAAAATTAAAACAAAAAAACTATACATATATACATATATACCTCATCGTGCCCTAATGGTTAGAGAGTCGGACTCGTAACCCAAAGGTTGCGGGTTCGAGTCTCGTACCAGCAGGGATTGTAGGTGGAGGGAGTGAATGTACAGCGCTCTCTCCCACCTTCAATACCACGACTGAGGTGCCCTTGAGCAAGGCACCGAACCCCCAACTGCTCCCCGGGCGCCGCAGCATAAGTGGCTGCCCACTGCTCCGGGTGTGTGTTCACTGCTGTGTGTGTGCACTTTAGATGGGTTAAATGCAGAGCACTAATTTCGAGTATGGGTCACCATACTTGGCCTCATGTCACTTTCTTTCTTTCACTTATATATATATACTTTTTTTTATTTACATTTATTCATTTAGCAATGGAAGCAATCAAAATCAACAAAAGGAAGTGCTATGACAAGTCTCAGTTAGCTTAACGCAGTACACATAGCAATTTTATTTTATCATATAATAAATAAAAAGAAAACAGAGAGAATAGAAAACGAATAGAGCAAGCTAGTGTTAGAGGCCTTTTTTGCTTTTTGTTAATTGTATAATAAAATAAAGAAAACAAATAGAATACAAAAATAATAAAAAGAACAGAGAAGCTAGTGTTAGTTTTTTTAAAGGGGTCATATGATGTTGATAGAAAGAACATTATTTTGTGTATTTGGTGTAATGAAATGTGTTTATGCGGTTTAAGGTTCAAAAAACACATTATTTTCCACATACTGTACATTATTGTTTCTCCTCTATGCCCTGCCTTTCTGAAACGTGTCGATTTTTACAAAGCTCATCGGTCTGAAAAAGCGAGGTGTGCTGTGATTGGCCAGCTATCCAGTGTGTTGTGATTGGCCTCAGAACAGCCGGCATTGTAGTCTACTCTCCCAGGATCAGGAAACAGTCCAGTAAACAGATTTGAGACTTTAGTCTGTGCAACTTTACAGATCTTCTTTATGCACCAAGAGCAATTGAAGGTGCAAAAAGGAACAATTGAAATTGCATCATATGACCCCTTTAAGAAAAAACAAGCAGTTAGTAAATGAATAGAGTGCAAGTCTAAAAGGGGCAAGGTTTTTTTTTTTTTTAAGAATAGAGTTAGAATAGAGAGTGCTAGAGTTAGAGGGTCAAATAAAGATGGAACAGATGTGTTTTTAGCCGATTCTTGAAGATGGGTAAGGACTCTGCTGGGATTGAGTTGAGCAGGTCATTCCACCAGGAGGGAACAGTTAATGAAAAAGTCTGTGAAAGTGATTTTGTGCCTCTTTGGGATGGCACAATAATACGCCGTTCACTTGCAGAACGCAAGCTTTTAGAGGCACATAACTCTGAAGTAATGCATTTAGATAAATGGGTGCAGAGCCAGTGGTGGTTTTGTAAGCAAACATTAATGCCTTGTATTAAGTAAGTATATACAGTATATACATATATATACTCACATAAACTATTTTTGGAAAGCATTGTTTTAGTATCATTGAGGTACTGCTACACTTCTGTTGTGTGTTTTTGTCATTTATTGTGTCATTTTTTATTAGTATTTTTAAATGTTTCTTTTTTTAAATATTCTATACAGTTTTTATTAAATTTTAAATTTTAGTTGTTTTAGTGCACAAGGTTAACTAAATGAAAATGAAAAATGTTTAAGTATATTATATTTTATCTTATTTCAAATAATGAAAATGTTATTTTTTATGGTTTTAGTTGATTACAATTTTGTATGTAGACTTTAATGCAACAGAAGAAAATGCTTTTCATTCATAATGTATTTACAAAAATAAAAAACAAAACAGTAAAAGTATATATACAAAGTCAGAAGCTAATTTCACGCTCTAAGACGAGCAAATTTCTGAAGAAAGGTTGTGAGTTGCTGTTGTCAGACGGTGGCTCCGTGACCTTTGACCTCATGAAACTTTGCTTCTCTTCCTGAAAGAGGATGGGTTCGGATGAACGACAACAACCGGCGGCGAGAGTGGCCTGTCAGAGGAAACACAGAGCAGTTGTTAACCAGGACTCTCGCTCGGTGGATTATGGTAAAACCGCTATTAACATGAGCCATAATAGAAACGACCAGAGAAATCAATGCAGGCCCAGCCAAACACCTTCAGAATAACATGAAACGCTGCTCTCGCTAAACATTATGCAAATGACGCGCCTGAGCAGATTAACATGAGGCATTATACATGATTTATGTAAATGTTGTGCGCAAGGTCACTTTTATGTAAAGTCAAACTCAAACTTTTCACTCTGTCAGGGAGAATAAAATGAAAAGAATCCGCAGTTCACCTGCTGTCACATCCAATTTCCCGCGATACGTAATACTTATTCATAATTCATCTGTAAACAAAGTGTGTGCGAAAATCTGCCTCCACTAATCTAAAGATGTGATCCTTGTTTAATGGCTTTCTGTGCAGCGTTTACAGCTGATGCCAATAAAAATGCAAATTAATTCTGTTTTGCTTTTTTTCATCATGTGCTGTCAATGAATAGGAATACAGTTTATTTACCTGCACAAACTAACAGATTTTCTCAATGTAATCTTATTGACAAAGAGACGAAACAATATCCAGCGCTGAGGAAGATACTGTCAAAGTTACTCGTCACTGAAAGTAATTAAGTTTACAGTTATACTTGTTTATAAAAAGTATTTAACTAACAAAAAGCATTGATATGTAAGAGGACAATATCATGTTATAAATACATAAAATATATAACTATCAAATAAATATCTAAAAATGTATACACACACACACACACACATATATATATATATATATATATATATATTATTATTTTTTTTTTACGATTTATACCAGTGTTATTTATTTTTAGTAAATAATATTTTATTTTTGTTTTGTGATTTATACCACTGTTATTGTTCAATAAAACTATTTAAAATTGAAATAAATAATATAAAATAAAATCTTTCATTTTTGTGATTTATACCAGTGTTATTTTTCATTAAAACTAAAAATATTTAAAATTCTAAATAAATATATTATATAAAAATAAAATTATACTAATGTTGTCATTTTTAACTAAAACTAAAACTATGAAAAATCATTTTTGTTAGTTGAAATAAACCTGAAATAATAAAAAACCATACATGTCACAAAGAAATTTAGAAATGCTGAAGTGAACTGAAATATAAGTTGAAGCACTAAAATTACAAAAACTAAAACTGAAATAAAATAAAGGTAAATAGAAAATGTTTAAAAAATATAAGTCATATTAATATATTACAGGACCTGACAGACAGCAGCAGATATGGTCAGAGAATATCAGATATCTTATAATCCTTTAAGTCAGGTTTGTTTCTCTGATGGTTTTATGTCATTCTGATGATTCAGATATTCATAAACTGGAACAGCTTTCCAAATCCCAGGTCCAGATTTACCTGCTTTATGTGTTTGTCCAACTTCTTAACACTTCTGCTTAAAATTCGTCAGCGAGTAAAAGACGGCGGTGCATGGCAGCGGCACAATGAAATAAAACCCAAAGAGCCACTAGTCTTTGGCCATTTTATAAAACTAGAACGAGAAAAAAAGAGAGTTCCTGATGAACTTGACATTATTTCAAATGAAGCATGTCATCATTAGACTCTCGAGCAGATCTGAGCTCAAACCACGAGCTGTTTGATGAGGAAATCACTCTTTCATTGCAGCCACTGCTGTCTATATCAAAAGTTCCTCACAGACATCATAGTGAATCACTGCTTCTCGTGACATGCAATATGCAGAGCTTTATTATTTGTATTGATGATTTTATTGCATGTAGTCCACCTGACTACACAACTATATAAATAGTTGAAATTGTGATTATTTATTCACTTCAAATCCACACTTTGAGGAACATAAAAAGAGAATATTTCCCGAAGTTGTTTTACAGAAAAGAGCTGTGTGAAAAACCTTCAGAAATGCTCTTGTTAGGTATATAAAGTAAATTTTTTGGTGAAATATTCCTTTAACTATTATTATGGAGCACCTAAAGCAGTGGTCCCCAAACTTTTTTCTGCAAGGGCCACATAATTTTCCCTTTCTTTAATGGGGGGGCCAGATCAGTTTGTAACAGAAAAATACAGGGGCCGGAGTGACTACTAGTATTTTTGTGGAGATTTTATTATGATTTTAAATGTATTTATTATGCCTCCTAATGTTAGAATAGTTTATTTTGTTATGCACCGTACAGACAAATGATTACTTTTCAAGAGACATATAGACATCTTCATTGCATGTCTTTTGATGTTTGGGTATGTCTCGATAGGGAGGGCAGCTTAGAATTCAAGGAGACCGTTGGGCTTAAATGCGCCTTTCAGAACATCACAGCTCTGTAACTCAGCCAACTCAAACTGATAAGAAGGCAGGGCTTCATCAATGTCGGCAGCAAAGAAAAGGCGGATTTCTTTAGAGTGGACATGTAGCTCACGGAATCGCACGTCAAACTCCGCCATCGGCATTTCCAGCGCTTCCACGGACTTTTCAGCTGGGAATGGAGCCACTGTTTCTCAGCTGAGAGACTTTGGGTAACGGGGAGAAGAGTGAAGTCTTGCTTTTGCACTTGTCCCACAAGCAGTGCTAGTTTCACCTCAAATGCTTTTATGTGGGAATACATGTCACATATTAGTTTCCCCTTGCCTTGGAGCTGCAAGTTGAGGCCGTTCAACCTTTCTGTCACATCTGTTAAAAAGCCAAGGTCCCATTTCCATTCTGCGTCGATCAGTTCTGGGACAGTTTTGTCCTTTGTCAGAAGAAAGGCGTTGATTTCGGGTAGCAGCTCATAAAAACGCCTCAAAACTCTGCCCCGGCTTAACCATCGGACTTCAGTGTGGTAAAGCACATCTCCGTGAGCAGACTCTAGCTCGGCGAGAAAGGCTTGGAATTGCCGGTGTTTAAGTCTGTTTGCTCTGGTGAAGTTTATGCATGACACCACCACCTTCATGACTGATTCCCACTTCAGAACTTTGCAGCAGAGTGCTTGCTGGTGAATCAGGCAGTGGACTCGTAACGGTGGGGTTAGACCTCTTTCCTCCATTTCTTTATTCATGCGTCCTATAAGCCCCCTCGACGCGCCAACCATACTAGGAGCCCTGTCAGTACTGATGCTGGCCAGCTTAGACCAGTCTACATTATCCCCCATTTCTTCAATTCGTCTGGTGACTGTACTTACAGACAGACTCACCGCATTTAAGACATCTTTATTATCGGGGGACACCTCCTCAGCAACAGCATTCATACATTTCTTGACGAACTCGCCGTCACTGAATGCCCTACCGCTGGTTGCAATCAGCTCGAATGGATGACTGGTTCAGCTGGGTTTGGCTAACAAATGTCTTCTGCTGAGCTGATAGTACACTTTTTAGCTCTCTCATTTGGCCTTGCAAGCTAGCATACTTTTCTCTGTGGCGGGTTTCATAGTGTCGGCGCAGATTGTATTCTTTGAACACAGACACTATGACAGATGAGACAAACATCCACTTCTTTGCACTGAACAAAAAATAATCACTTGTCCACTTTTGGTTAAATACCATGCATTCTGAATCAACCTTTCTCTTTCCCAACCGTTCGGCCATTTTGTCATCTCTTTGAATTTTTTTGCTGGTTCGCGCATCACCTGTTCGATCACGATGGTACGTTATGTTGAACGTACCATACTGTTGGTAGGTGAATTTAACAAATAATTAGGCTACGTTAATAACTAAGGGAAATTTTAGTCTGAAAGCCAATATTTATGATCAAATATAGACATGATATAAGTGAAACCGTATATTTAAAATACATTTTTCAAAATATGTCTCTGGCATTGTTCAGAGGGCCGGTCCAAATGTGGGGATGGGCCACATTCGGCCCACGGGCCGTAGTTTGGGGACCCCTGACCTAAAGGGACATGGTGATGGTCAAATAAAAATTAGATGGAAGAAATTTGTTTTATTTTAATGCTGTTGTGTCACGAGCAAAGGCAAAGTTTTCAGAGCAAATGCTACAGTTTTTCGTAGGAATGCTACAGTTTTGCAAGAGAGTGCAAAATTTTAAGACCGAACGCAAAGTTTCTCAGGGAGTGTAATACTTTTGCTGAGAACGCAAAAGTTTTTCAAGCGAGCACAAAGTATTGTGAGCAAATGCAAAAATTTGCAAGCAAATACAAAGCTTTATGAGTGAATACAAACTTTCTTGGACGAACGCTACAGTATAGTTTTGCAAGAGAACGTAAATGTTTTGTGAGAGAATGCAAAGTTTATCAGAGAAACGCAATACTTTAGCGATAAAACGCAAACGTTTTACAAGGAAACACAAAGTATAGCGAGCAAATGCAAAGTTTTATAAGCGAACCCAAAGTTTCGCAAGCAAATGCTTTGTGAACTTTTGTGAACGCAAAGTTTCTCGGAGGAAGGCTATTGCTTTGCTAAAAAATGCAAAAGTTTTACAAGTAAATGCAAAGTTTCTCAGGAATGTAACACTTCAGAGAGAACGCAAAAATTCCGAATGAATGCAAAGTTTCACGAACAAATGCAAAGTTAGCAGGGGAACGCAATACTTTAGCGATAAAACGCAAACATTTTACAAGCAAACACAAAGTATAGCGAGCAAAGGCAAAGTTTTCAGAGCAAATGCAAAGTTTTACATAGGAATGCTATAGTTTTGCAAGAGAATGTAAATGTTTTGTGAGAGAACGCAAAAGTTTTACAGGTAAACGCAAAGTTTCTAGGGGAGCAAAAATACTTTTTGTAAAAGAACGCGAAAGTTTTGAAAGAAAATGCAGTTTTGTGGGCGAACGCAAAATTTCTCAGAGGAACGTATGGGATCCTACTCTACGCTAATTTGTGCTGCTCTTAGTAGATTGCGTTGGTCATTTTGGAAATTATCCATCTGCGTCTGTGTCTTGTGCACTTTTATGGTATTGTGCTAATTGGGGGAATGCAAAAAGCATTTTTCCTCCCATCCTCCGTATATTTCTGTAGTCTTTTGTTGCAGTATTTTTCAGTTTACCTGCATGAATGGAGTGGACTGTACAGGATGGAGGAGGCATATCCGCAGATGCTCACCTCTGTAATCCATCACAATCAAATCAAATGCGACGGCCTTCAGAACAGCCAGTAATGTTGATATCGTTCATATTAAAGATAGTTTGATAGCAGTACACTTGGGAAACCCGAGACCTTTGATACGATTCCTGGATGCGACGACTCGGTACCTTCGGAACAACAAACATTTCTCCTTTAGTTTTAAATAATCACTTAAGGACAACATTGGATCCCATTGATGCAGTTCTGCTGCACTACATTACTGTGTTGTTAAAGGATTACAAAACAATTTTCAGAATTTATTTATTTGGCTGGTCTGCTTCAGCAGTTTAACAGCACTCATCAATGTCAAAATGTTGGAGATGACCAATCAAATCAAAGGAGGCGGGGCTTTCGTTCACAGAAGACTAGTGTGAATTTCAGCAAGATGCTTCAATTTTAGCAGTGAATGTGTGAGATAAGATGTTAGGTAATTATTCAATATTTGACAGCTGTTTTATGACAGAAATGTAAGTGCCAGGTAATCCAGTCGGTTTTGGTCAAATTGTGAGGTTGCAAACTGAAAATTATGGAAGCTTGTTTCCACGACAGGATAAATATATATATATAAAGGTAACTGCAATTCTGAGACATTTTTGAGATTCTCAGAATTGCGATATATAAACTCAAAGTTGTGAGAAAAGTCTAAATTGTAAAATATAAACTTACATTTGCAAGAACAAAAGTTAGAATTGTGAGAAGAAAAAAGTCACAATTATATTTTTTTACATTTTATTCTATGGCGTAAATAAAAAAAATGCGAGGTGTAAATTCAGATTTCAGAGGGAAAAAACATGCAAGAATTCTGACTTTATCACTCAAAATTATGAGTTTATATCTCGCAATTCTGACTTTCATTATCAGAACTGCAAGAAGAAAAGTCAGGATTGTGTGATAAAAACTCTAATTACCTTTTTTACTTGCCACGGAATACAAATTTAATATATATATAACAATTAAATACAAACAAATAAAGATAATTCTGACTTTTTCTTGCAATTCTAAGTTTATATCTCACAATTCTGACTTTTTTTTGCGATTCTGAGAATAAAAGTTGGAAATGGAATAAGGTATAAATTCACAATTGCGAGGAAAAAAAGAATTTTTCTGAATTATAAAAATTCGCAATTGCCTTTATTTTTTTATTCCGTGGTTGAAACAGGCATCCATAGAAATTGGCTTTAATAGAAAATAGCCTATATTTCTAATTAAATACTGTATGTGAGACAAGAAAATTTATTAATATGATTAATTTCTTAATTCCCCTTAAATTCTCTTTAGTTTCTTTAAATAAAAGGACCATTACAATTGTGACAGCATCTCCCCTCAACTAAAAAAATCTATCTCAATGTTCAAGACACGGTAACAGCCTTGCTGTATACAGTAAAAAGTAACTAAACACTCTTGCCTGTCTATGCTCCGAGTGCACAGGCTCAGTACTGTTATCCCAACAGAGGTTTTCTGAATAAATGGCACCAGTTTACAGAGCAGGACACCAAACGGCCAGTCCACCGCCAGCAGCTGCAAAACACAACAAATGAATTATATATCATCCTGTTTCCAAAGCTTTTAATGCACAAAACAATTCAGCAAAGTTACCTTATAAATATTGATAGTATACCAATCAAGATGTGCAAAATGTCACCTAAAGCCAGAAAGCCGATGAGAATATTGGGTCCGTTTCTCATGCATTTGTGTTCTTTGATTATTCTGAGGAGAGTCACAATTCCTACCATCCCGAAAAAGGAATACGAAACATGAGACAATGCTGTTGATGTACTTGAAGGCGTCTTTGATCCGTGCTGGTCCAGAGCACATCGGGGTTTTGTTTGCTGTGGTGTTCAGTAGTTTCCATGAGATATTCTTTGCCTCATCAGAAGATTTGTCTGTTGTCTGAGCGCTAATGAACCTGACTGAACTATTAAAACACAGTAATAACAGGACAACGGCAGGCCCCTCCATGTGAAAAGACCTGAGAAAAATCTGAAAAAGTGTTATTTAAAAAGTTTTGCATGAGATAGTTGTCCGTTTATAGACAGATCCTCTCATAGTGTCTTACCTGCAGCTCTCTGTTAGCTTAGGTGTATATATGGTAGTGTTCAGTCACGGCTCTTTTACAAGCAGGTACTGCACATAAATCATCTCAGATTCAGTGCGTCATTCAGATGCCTGCGGGTCATGACACTGAGTTTCCACTGTAATCTAGAGTCCATGACGGCGTATATATGCAGCACATTCACACACTCATCATTGTTGCTCATTTCTCCTGACGCATCGATGTCATTCCAGATGTTCACTGGAGCTCCGCCAGATCATAAATGAGATGAATGCAAGGATTGCTCACTATCTATCTATCTATCTATCTATCTATCTATCTATCTATCTATCTATCTATCTATCTATCTATCTATCTATCTATCTATCTATCTATCCATCTATCCATCTATCTATATCTGCATCAATCTAACTAATTCTCTATCCATCCATACGTCCATCCCTACATCAATCTGTCCATCCCTCTAACGAACTATCCATCCATCCTCCATCTATATCTACATCAATCTATCTAACCAACTATCTATCCATCCATCCATCCCTGCATCAATCTGTCTAACCAACTATCTATCCATCTATACATCAGTCTGTCCATCTCTCTAACCAACTATCCGTCCTTCCATCATCCATCTATATCTAACCAACTATCCATCCATCTGTCCATCTTTCAATCTATATCTCCATCCATCCATCCCTACATCAATCTATCCATTTATCTATTCAACTATTTATGCATCCATCTATATCTACATCAGTCTAACCAACTATCTATCCATCATCCATCCCTACATCAATCTCTCTATCCATCTAACCAACTATCCATCCATCATCTATCTATATCTACATCAATCTATCTATTAAAATATCTATCCATCCATACGTCCATCCATCTCTACATCAATCTATCCATTTATATTCAACTATTTATACATCCATCCATATCTACATCAGTCTATCTAGCCATCCATTTATCCATCCATACATCTATATTTACATTAATCTATCTAACCCATTATCTATCTTCAATGCATCCATCTATATCAGTCTATCTATCCATCTAAACGTCCACCCACATCTATCTATCCATCCATCCATGCATCTATCTATCTATCTATCTATCTATCTATCTATCTATCTATCTATCTATCTATCTATCTATCTGTCTGTCTGTCTGTCTGTCTATCGTTCTATCTGCTCAGATGATGTCTGTATGTGAATGCCCGTGTGATTTCTGCTGTTGTTGTCGGTGGATGCGGCTCCATATGTTGTCTTTTGTCTCTCGTTCCCCAGCAGAGCTGCTCCTGACTCACTAGTTTACCCAGGTGAAGGGACGTGATGACAGGGTCATCGCCATGGCAACCAGCCCAGCTCAGACGGAGCGGGAATGGAAGAAGCGCAGCAGGCAGGCGGACAGCTGTGCGGGTGAACTGACTACAGCATCAGTCATCATCCCAAACAAACACTCACACCGCTGCTGCTTTAATGGTCTTCTCAGTGACCTTGATTTAGAGCTTCTGGTAGTGTTCAAGTCTTGTTTTATTCCTCGGCCCAAACACAGTTACTTTTGGCATACTAATGAAGACTGAATTGGGGAAATTACAGTAATAAATACTTCTTACCTTGCATTAAAATTTTTATGTTGCATTATTTAATCATGCTGCCATCTTTGCTTATGGATACACAGTTCCAGACACATTATTTCGAACCAATCACCTGAGTCGTAAATGTCATGTGACTGATCACATGAAACATTTTTAATTTTACACACAAAAAAAAAGTCACTGATAGACTGATGTAGATATAGATGGATGGATGGATGTATATATAGTCACTGACACTGTTGTTGTTGCGATTTACACCAGTGTTGTTATCATTAACAAACTATTAATCATTTTTGTTAATTGAAATAAAGCTGTAATAAATTAAAATATAAATATTAGATTGAAATTTATGTTAGACTTAAATACCATAAATGAAAATGAGAAATGTTGCAAATGAAATAAAATATGTTTCAGTTATAAAATTAATAAAATAAATATGAAAAAACGAATAAAAATAAAACGTAAACTAAAATTTAAAAGAATACGGACAATCTAAAATTAAAATATGAAACCATTTTTAAAAATCAGCTAGTTTCTATCAACATTTCTCATTTTTATTTAATTTATAATAAATGTGTATTCTTTGCTTTTATTGTTGTTTTTATTTCTTATGCATCTATTATGATTACTTATTTTAAATCTTTATGTAAACCGGAACAGAGTCACATGATTGGAGGAGGGACGGATGACATCAGCTGAAAGGGAACTTAAAGATCATGAAAATACTTATTTATGTACATTTTGGTCATTTAAGCAGACACTGTTATCCAAAGTGACTTACAGATAAGGAATACAAGCGATTTCATTCATTATATACATTCATTCATTATAAATAATAGCAATATTGGGATGTAATTTATTTATACTTTTAATTATTTTATTAATTTCATTCTTTCATTCTAAATAATTACAATATTTGACTGTTATTTATTTATATATTTATCCGTCCATCCATTCATTATAAACAACAACAATATTGGGTTGTCATTTATTTATTATTTTTTAATTTAGTTCATTGTTGTTCATAATAAATAATATTTATAAACAATAATTTACTTTTTTAAAGAAAAAAAAATCAATTTTGATTTAAAGTTGATTTAACATGATTTATAAAGACAATCTGTTTGTGTTTATTTCAATTATTTTTATTATATGTATATATTATTAGTATTATGTATTAAACATATGTAACTTATTATAATGCTGTTGCCACTGTTTAAAAGCAATAAGGCTGTGCATTGGTGTGTGTATTATTTTACAATAAAATAGACAAATATTGCATACATAAAGATAATAAAATTTATTTATAAAATAAAAGATAAAAAAGTAAATGCTTGGAGCTTGTATTATTTTAATTGATGTTCCAGGTGTCTGGGGAATAATGACTAACCTAAACTAAAATAAAATAAATAAAAATAAAATAACAAAACAATAAAATTAAATAAAAGTTATAAATCAAAAATAAAATGAAAAAAATTATTAAATTAAACGAAATTATAATTAAAATAACACAAAATAATACAAAAATAAAATAAAATAAATAAAATAGAAGACCTCAAAGATTGATTTGGATATCGCATATTTTGACCGACAGGAACATTTAAATCAATCGTACACTTAATGAGCAGCTAGTGAACATGGGTTGAAACTCTAAAGGTGCAGCAATTAGAAGTTGAAAAGTTCTGTGATAATTCTGTGTATATATATATTTTTTTTGTTTGTTTACAAAGCTGCCTTTTATCTTCAAGGAGTAATACAGAGGGTGGAACTGTAAGCACTTCTACAAACTCTCACTTTGACCCATGAATCACATTTTCCCATCATCTCTGCTGTTAAGACGCCATGCAGCTGCACAAACTCGCTCCACGATTCTCCCACTCTCTCTCTCTCACAGAAAAGACGTGCTAATGAGATTTCATCCAAATCGCTCACCTTTTGTCACAACTTCGCCACCTCAGGAACATTTTGTATCTTTTCATAGTACGCTCAATCACAGACTGAGCAAATTCACTTCCAAGTCGAGGTTTGCGAGCAGAATATTGATCGGTTTCCTTGCCGAGCCGCCGATTCATGAAACAAAAGAGCTCCTAAAGCTCATTTTCATCCTCCCTACTGTAATAATGAGGCCTTTTACACTGGACCGAGCAGAAAACCCACACAGCGTCAGAAAAGCGTCATCTTCAGAGGATGAATATCGTAATTATGCAATTATAATCAAAGGCTGAATATTCAAATCACAGTTATAATCAAAGGTTGCATATTACGATGTGATGTGCACAGAAATGCACAGCTTTAATGGTTTATGCATTGGATTTGTGGTTGGATTCGGTGAAGTGTTAAGGTAGGCAAGTTTGAGTCCGTCCGTTAACATAATTAGCTTCCCTTCTGGAAATGTCACTGTCGTAATCTGCTTAGTGGGAGCTGGTGAATTCATCTCCATTGTAATGA
>NW_015506073.1:111086-112085 GCF_001515645.1 Sinocyclocheilus grahami
GTCATTTTTTACAGTGTGGAGAATGAGATGCCAAAACAAGCAGTGTTTCGTTTAGAAAAGCCAAACTCTGCTGCTCACTTCCAGCCGGCCAATAAATGAGTCCTAATCCGTTCATTTGTGAGGATTTGCCTTCCTTCATGAGCCCTTTGTGCAGAGCTTCTGAGAGACTATTGACCAGAGCCCTGTACAGACCTTTATTTGTAAAGGACAATTAGATCGACAATTCAACCTGAAATACCTTTCACAAGCCATTTTACTGGTGTAATGAGACTCATTTCTGAGTGACACCGACTAATCACTGACAGCAATGTAGAGACTTTAGACAACTAACCGGATCATGAAAAGTGGGCGTTAACTACCGGAACAGAGTCACATGATTGGAGGAGGGACGGATGACATCAGCTGAAAGGGAACTTAAAGATCATGAAAATACTTATTTATGTACATTTTGGTCATTTAAGCAGACACTGTTATCCAAAGTGACTTACAGATAAGGAATACAAGCGATTTCATTCATTATATACATTCATTCATTATAAATAATAGCAATATTGGGATGTAATTTATTTATACTTTTAATTATTTTATTAATTTCATTCTTTCATTCTAAATAATTACAATATTTGACTGTTATTTATTTATATATTTATCCGTCCATCCATTCATTATAAACAACAACAATATTGGGTTGTCATTTATTTATTATTTTTTAATTTAGTTCATTGTTGTTCATAATAAATAATATTTATAAACAATAATTTACTTTTTTAAAGAAAAAAAAATCAATTTTGATTTAAAGTTGATTTAACATGATTTATAAAGACAATCTGTTTGTGTTTATTTCAATTATTTTTATTATATGTATATATTATTAGTATTATGTATTAAACATATGTAACTTATTATAATGCTGTTGCCACTGTTTAAAAGCAATAAGGCTGTGCATTGGTGTGTGTATTATTTTACAATAAAATAGACAAATATTGCATACATAAAGAT
>NW_015506073.1:114096-122158 GCF_001515645.1 Sinocyclocheilus grahami
GGTTCGCAAATCTTTTGATTCAGATCGGAACTTCGGAGCGAGTTTGCAAATCTTTTGGTTCAGTTCGAAACTTCGGAATTGGTTCGCAAATCTTTTGATTCAGATCGGAACTTCGGAGCGGGTTTGCAAATATTTTGATTCAGATCGGAACTTCGGAGCGAGTTTGCAAATCTTTTGGTTCAGTTCGAAACTTCGGAATTGATTCTCAAATCTTTTGATTCAGATCGGAACTTATGACATGTAAGACAAAAATAATGTTTTCGGACATGAAAGCATATGTTATCCTAAGTTTTGGTGTAAATTACTCACTAAACGTTAAACTGCTAATAACGTAAGCCACAGGGAGACTGTAGACGGCTGTGATTCATTGTGTTGCATTAATAGAAAGCCAAATAATATAAAGATTTATAATGCAAAGTATTTTTCCAAAACTAAGTTTTATTAGTATTTTCATGCCGGGACGGTGAGGGGCACATATGTGAGTTAGCCACGCGCACTTACTAGACCGTCTCATTCTAACATTTAATGCCGAGGAGGACTCTAGCTCACAAGAATCACGAATCATTTGATCTAGATCGGAACTTCGGAGCGGGTTCACAAATCATTTTGCGAACTGAACAATTCCCTTAGTAGGGAATCAGACCGCAAATCTTTCTTTTAAAAAAAAATATTAAACAGTACACAACATCAAACCATTAAGACAGTACAGTTATGAAAAACAAAACAAAGAAAAAAGAGAAAGTATACACAAATACAAATCCCTTCAGAAAATTGACCATGCTTTTATTAAAGTAAAAGTGTAGTAACCATGTTTTTTTTAGTAAAACCACACCATGGTTAAACTATGGTTTTCACTGCTTTAGGATTAACAGAACTTTGAATAGTTTCCATGTACTTTTCTAGATCAACTTTGAATAAAGAGATTTAGATCCAGATTTTTGTTTATGTACTGTATGTGAAATTTAGCTAGCATTGCCAAACAAGTGCATGAATCATGAATCTTGCATGAATCATTGCCAAACAAGTGCATGAATCTTCCTCAGACGAGACAAAAACAGCAATTCACTTCAGTGTCTGATTTATATCATAATCCATAAGCTTTTTGTGAAATTTGGAGAAACTCATTAATCTGTTGTTTGAGCTCTTCATATTTAAGGGGATAACTATAGTTTTCAAAGTCGGACATTGCTTGTTATGATTTTTTTGGTGTAGAATTTGGTAGAGATGCTGTGACATGTCCCAACCAATATCCAGCCACTACTAAATTATCCCTAGCAATAATTTTGCTCAAACAATGAAATGTCTGTTGTCTGCCGTTATGTCCCCACATATATTTGCTTGCACTTCTGCATTCATTTCAGTACAGTTTTGGTTCGCCTATGGATGTCCAAAGTAAAATCGAGCCGTGAAGCAAACCCAGATGAGACTCAGTGTGATTCAAACACAAATCCTCTGCAAATACTATTCCATCTTCTTTTATTCCAATCAGACTTTGAAGAGACTAAGCTTGTGTCCTTCAGCCGTCTGCTGCGCTGGAGTTACAGCTGCTGATTTATATCATCTGGAGGGGGATCTCAGCGCTTTGAAAGTTCATGCAAAGCGTCAGACCTTCAGCCACACACACCTTCAGGTCCATCCAACCGTTCCTCCGGCCTTGAGAAGCTCCATCAGTTCACATTCAGCATCACAGACCGATGAAATCACTCCAGACTCGATCCACTGAAGGACAGCATACTCCTCTTACATCAGAGAATAATGGTACTTAAGACATTTAACTTCAATTAATGTAAAAATACAAATATGTTGCATGACATTCACTGTTGAAATACTACAGTAAAAACCTGTTGGTTAACAGTAGGCTTTCCTAAAATATATAATGAAAAGCTGTAATAGATCTAATTGGGCATTTCATGTAATTTTACAGCAAAATACTGCTAAAATGTAGTTTGTTATACTGTTAAATAAAAGTATTTAAATTGAAATAGAATAAAATATAATCAGATTTTTTTATTTTTGCAATTTATACCAGTGCGGTTATTGTTAACTAAAACTATTAAAAATATTTTTGTTAATTGAAATAAAGCTGAAATGAAATAATATATATTAGACTTAAACTTGAAATAAATTAGACATAAAATTTATTTCAGCTAGTTGACAAGGCAACATTTTTAATTTTCATTCAGTTTAACTTCGTGTACTAAAATAACTAAAACTGTAATAACATTATTAAAATATAAAGTAGGAATAAAATAAAATATAAATATTGGATAAAAAAACAGACATGGTAATAAAATATAAAAAACAACAAAAAACTTTATTTCATCGAGTTGCTAAAGAAACATCTAATTTTCATTCAGTTTAACTTGATGTACTTAACTAAAACTATAATAAAATTAAAAATTTAGCTTAAAATAAAAAAGTTAACTGAAATGAAAAAATGTATTAAATAAAAAAAAGCGATTATCAGTGAATAAAATCTTAAATTTGATCTGTTCCTCACACGAAGCTATCAGAGGCATGCGCTATTCTGCCAAGTTGGAACAAAATCAGAACTATTCTTGGTGAATTATTCCTTTAAATGGCCTAAAATAGGCTGATTTAATATTAAACAAAAACACCTAATTAACAGCAGTCACAAACTAAACCAGAGTGAGCCAGAGCACCGCAATTGTGTCAACAAAAATAGCACTTTCTGCAATGCCATGAGAGCTTATCTGGATCTCTTCAGTCAGCAGATGATGTCCAGTGTTTTTCCCTCCGTGCATGTAAACACAGGCTGATTTCCAGTAAGGATGTGGTCAGAGATGTCAGTGCAGGAGTGGACAGCTGTTACTCAGAGCTCATCTGGCCACATCACAGACCTGAAGAAGCTGAGCGAGTGACAAAATCAATCCTGAACTGCAGAAGTAGAGGATACATTTCTGGAGAAATGAAGTGTAGCGTTTGTCCGTTCATAACTCGTTTCTTCTCGTCCCGTGATCTTCTGGTCTACAGATGTGGCTCAGATTTCAATGCATGTCTGTGCATGGGACTTTTAGTTTTCACCTCTTTTGTGGTCCAGCAGGTGAAAATGGTGCGTCTGATCACTTTCTCCAGTGTTTTTACAGTTAAGCTAAAACCATAAAAAAACTTGTTGATTGAAATAAAATGAATGTTAAATGAAATAACAAAAACATTAAAAAAAAACCTAAATGAAAATTAGAAATGTTGCCTCAGCAACTAGCTGAAATAAAACTAGACGTACTAAAATAACTAAAACTGAAATAAAAACGAATAAAAACTACATAAACATAAAAAAAAATTGTAAATGTCAAAAACACAAAATTACTAAAATTTTAAAATTGAAAAAGAAACATATAAAAAAATTGTGCATTGGATCACTTTCTTTATTATAGTTAACTGAAACTTAAACTAGAATCATTAAAAAAGCCACAACTGAAATAAAATTATAAATATTAAATAATTAAAAAAACTGTATACAAAAATATGTATTTAACAAATAAAAACTAATTTTATATCAGCTATAGTTGTCAATGCAATATTTCTAATTTTCATTTAGTGTAACTTGATGTACTAAAATGACAAACTGAAATAAAAACGAATTAAAAAAACTGCATAGACATACTTTAACTTAAAAAAATAATTAATTACTAAAATACTACTACTCGTGACTCGCTTTTTGCGGTTTATTTTCTTTATTATTTGTTATTTATATGTTACTTTGTAATTATTTGTGTTTTTAATTTATTATTTTTCTCAAATGAGCTTAAGCAACAGAATTTGTGAACATTGTGAACAATCCACTTAAATGTGTAAAATTGACGGTAATAATTTCGTGTTGGGACTACATCCTCCCTATATGATCATGAACATAATGCCATTTTTACTTATTATCTGACAGAGAAGCGTTCAACAAAACAATTAAGATAGTTGTATTGTAATTGCACAGAGACGATTTACTTAATTTAACTAAACTGCTTTTTGAGCATACGATTTGATGAATCATTCACGTTTTTAATAACATTTCTAATATCATTCTGAGCAATAATAGTAAACACTACTACTATGAAAATGCCAAAGAAAAGTCTATATAATGCTGCCTTCTGCTGTAAATATATATTATCTGGTGCATCCACATCAGCACGAAGACGATTACTCAAACTGAATGTAGAAACGTTCACATTTTTAACATAACATTTTAGTTTTCTATCCTGTTTGCCCTTCAAGCATGTTTAATGCAGTCTGCTTTACAGAATTATTAGTTACATAAATCAGCATCGGCTACTGTAGCACATTATTGCAGTTAAAGATTAGGAATGAAAGGCATTCAGAACATGTTGAAGTTCTTCTCTTCAGCAGCGAGGTTGAAGGGCAGAGAGTTGAGCTCTTACTGAATCAAGGGAAATGCCATTCCCAGAATGCACCAGAAAATGAAGATTTATGCCGGCCCTAAAGCAGCACCGTTCAAAAAACAAAAAACAACAAAAAAAAGGATATGAAATTTGACCAAAGAGCTAAGTTTTATAAAGGTTTTAATCAAGGTTTAATGGGCTAGATCTCATTTCCACGTTGTAAAGCTGATTGAGTTCTTAGAGAATTTGTGAATACATGTGTGCGTTTATTTAGATTTAATAAACTTTCAGCTTTAGTTATGAATTCATCACAATCACTCCAACAGAACGAAACAGAAATGGGTCATTCGTGTCAAACAGGAAGCCAATCTTATATCAAACTTATAGAATTATGTATTAAAAAGCCCCAAAAGTGAGGATGTTTTTGACAGAAGATGAACTAAACTCCCAAAATGCAACCGAAGCTCCCAGAACCAAGGAAGAAAACTAGCCTGATGCATACAGGGGAACGTCCAAGAAATAATTCAGCTTAATATAAAAATTGTGTTATTATTAACTCACCCTCATATCATTCCAAACCTGCATGGATGTTTAAAAAGATATTACAGCTTGGAATATAATGCACAAGTCATATGGATGCTTTAAGGGTTTTTTTTGGACTATAAACATGCACGTAAAAAAAGAGCTGCATGAACATTCTTCAAACAATCTTCTTTTGTGTTCATCAGAAAAAAATGGTAGCATGTAGGTTTTAAAAGAATAATCCATCCGAAGATGAAATTCACCTCTGATGTTTCCAAACCTGTATGAAGACAAAAGAAGGCAAAAGGGAGCCGAAAGTATTTGGTGATCACGGTATCTTCTTTTGTGTTCAGGGTTTGCAAACAGGCTGGGAATGGCATGATTGCAGAATTGTAATTTTTGGGTGAACGGTCCCTTTAAATGAGACGAGAGTGACTGAATAATAACAGAATTCACATCTCTCAGCGAAATATTCCTTTAAAAATAATAATAAATATGTTATGCACATCATTTCCCTCACCTGTACAGTTATTTGCTCTCATATCAATCTAGTTCTGCTCTTTTATCCTTGAGAAATCTGCCTCAAACACACAGCGCCCCCTATAGCGGACCATGTGTTTGTGACTGAGCTCACACCTTCAGCACAGATGCAGTTTCATTTCAATCTGTACAAACTGATTTCGTATCAATGCTAAACAGCAGAACCGGATCCAGCACCTGCAGCGGAGCGTCTTTCGTGTGTTCAGTGTCTGTCTTTAGATATAAAGACGTGTTTAAGGTTTGGGAATAATCTCCGACTCTTTTCCCGACGCTGACGTGGTCCGAGTGTGGAAGAACTTCACTGTTCACTGAGTCCAGAGCTATTTCACAGACAGCAGCAGATTTATCTAGATGGCGGGAGACAAAGAAAGATTAAATTTCCATCAAACAAATGTACTTATTTGATCTCTGATTATAAAATGGATATTTACAGCCCTCCCAGCTAACAGGAAACATTCTCTGAAAGATTCTCTCAAAAGTATGCACGTATTTTCTTCAGTAACGCTAACAGAACACTCGTTTAGAGTTATCTTGTCTTTCATAACGTTCTCTAAACAATAACATTACTTATACATAATTTTTCTCTAAAGGTTTTGAAAATTTTCCCAGTAACATTAGTAGCATGTTCGTTCAAAGTCTTTAAAGGTCACATATTTTACACCTTTCTGGAGTTTTATTTTAAGTCTTGATGTCCTTAAGAATATATATTTGCGGTATAAGTACCAAAAACCTTTCTCAGGAGCTCTGCTGAGAACAGGTCGATTTGGGCCTGTCTAATTAATATTCACGAGCCTCTCTTCTGATTGGCCTGTTGTTTTCTGAGTGACGCTGGAACAATAATGTAGCTGTACAAATAGTTGCCTGCTGAAATTGAAATATATACAGGTACGGAAAGTATTCAGACCCCCTTACATTTTTCACTCATTGTTATATTGCAGCCATTTGCTAAAATCATTTAAGTTAATTTTTTTTCCTCATTAATGTACACACAGCACCCCATATTGACAGAAAAACACAGAATTGTTGACGAAATGATAAAACGGAACGTTCCCTTACCGTTTTCTCTCATGTTCACACAACCAAAAAATTGAATGTTTTGAATGTTATTTAGAAGTAACATTTTCATAACTTGATGGGAATGTTGGAAAAACATTCTGGGAACATATTTGTGTTAGCGGGGCGTGATAAGCACCTGTTCCATGGAGGGACATGCGATGATCTGCAGGTCTTCGCCGCTGTACTCCTCCTGCAGTAACGCATGCAGTCTCTGGAACACCTGCTGGACGTTGTTCTGAAACGGCATAAGATTGACTGGATATCATTTTCCTGCTGGGTGAGCATTGCATTATGGGCAATTGACTCTTTGCTTAGCTCCGCCTTAAAAAGTTAATGACTGATCCTACCTTAGCAACCGTTGCTATTTACCATTCTATAAGACAAACGTTTTGCGCTTTCTCCAAACATCCCATCATTGTGTTTGGAAGCTTTTAAACTGGATTTTCAGGCTGAAAACAGTGTTGCTATTGTTACCTAAGACCAAAACTAAAAATAAATGTTAACGGAAATAAAATAGAATACAGAGAAAAAAACGAATTAAACGAAAACGAGAAGTTTTGCCGTCACAACTAACTCAAATAAAATAAGTACTAAAATCTTAAAAAAAGAACTAAAACACCCAACAAAACTACTAAAATGAACTCAAGTTATTAATTCAAATATTAAGAAATACTAATATCATCATTACATTCAAATAACAAATTAATAAGTACGACTTTTCTTTTTAATAAATACTAAGATAGTACTGTAATGATACTGAAACTCTACAGTGTATTTCTATGGGATGTTCTGTACAGCTTGACTGTGTCAGTAACCAAAGGGAGCAAAGTTTAGCAAAAGGTCAGTATAAACACAGACTTGATTACATAATTAGTATTTTATGATTAGGTTTAAGAAACGTAGACTTATAAACAATACTAAGAAAAGGCATGATACTCACCCTGACGGGCTTGAACAGGATGAACTCTGTGTCCTTATTGGCCAGATATAAAGACAAGCTCTGTAAGGTGATGGGCAGCTTGGTTTTCAGTACGCGATAGGTGGCCATCACAATGTCATTAATTTTGGCTAAAAGTACAGAAAACACATTCTC
Organism: Sinocyclocheilus grahami; assembly: GCF_001515645.1. Classification (NCBI taxonomy): domain Eukaryota; kingdom Metazoa; phylum Chordata; class Actinopteri; order Cypriniformes; family Cyprinidae; genus Sinocyclocheilus; species Sinocyclocheilus grahami. Next base: position 121,660 of record NW_015506073.1, read on the forward strand.
ATTAACAAGTGCAAAAACCTCAAAACAGCACACCCAGTCATACGTCTCTGTTTGTGAAAATAATTTCTGCCTCGTTATGGTGTGATTGCATGAATACTACAAAGTCTGTCAAAAATATGTACTGGTAATATTTCACCCCAAAATAAAAAAAATAAAAAATAAAAAATTACATAATGAAAATTAAGCATGCTGTATTTTCAGGACTAACAAGATTTTCTAAGCAGATTTTCACACTAAATTATCATTAGTGTAAAGCAGAAAATGTAAAAAAAATAATTTTTATATTGGTATACATATACATTTTATATATATATATATATATATATATATATATAGATACACCATTTGTATTACTGTATTTCAAAAAAGGGGAAAACCCCTAAAAGCCTAAAAGATTTATATATATATTAGGGCTGCACGATTAATCGCATGCGATATTTAACGCGCATCTTGTCAGAAAGCCGGTTCTGTAATCAGCGGTAAATCTCCATCACCTGCG
>NW_015506073.1:124082-129856 GCF_001515645.1 Sinocyclocheilus grahami
GTAGAACCATCTCAAGGATGATCGGAAGAAATGGACAGCACCTGAGTTAAATATTTGAGTGTCACAGCAAAGGGTCTGAATATTTAGGACCATGTGATATTTCAGTTTTTCTTTTTTAATAAATCTGCAAAAATGTCAACAATTCTGTGTTTTTCTGTCAATATGGGGTGCTGTGTGTACATTAATGAGGAAAAAAAATTAACTTAAATGATTTTAGCAAATGGCTGCAATATAACAAAGAGTGAAAAATGTAAGGGGGTCTGAATACTTTCCGTACCCACTGTATATACACACACACAGAGATAAATATAATATTTAAATCAAATTATATTACATTTTATATTTTGGAAATATATATATGTATATATATATATATATATATATATGTATATATATATATATATAAATAAATTAAACATTACTTATATAAAGTAAATATATATAAAATGTAATAAATTTTATAAATTTCTATTTTTTATATGTATAATTGAATATAACATTTTAATAAAGTTATATTCCATTTAATATTTCTGAAATATATATATATATATATATATATACAATTTTATTAAGTATTATTACACATTACTTATGTAATGTAAATATATATCAAATGTAATATAAATGTGAATAATAATACAATAATAATAGTAATACTACTACTAATTATTATTATTATATTATAATACATATTAAACATGTTTTCATGAGATTCAAACAATTATCTTTCTTTGTTCAGATTAATATCAAGTAATATGTGAATTAACAGGCCATTAGCCTTTTACACGTCGATCAGAGAATTTCAGGCTTAAACAATATAAAAGTGTTTGTAGCTGCGCAGCAGATCACTCAGTGTAATCAAACAGCTAATTAGAGCTAATTATCATATGATGAGAAGTTGATGAAACATCTAATCCGCGAGCGACTCACCCGTCTGAGCCCAGGGCTGCTGCGAGAAGTTGTACGTCGGTCCTCCTTCAACAGCCATCGTTTTTAAAGCTGCTACCTGTGATTATAAAGAGTGATGGGCTTCAGAGAGCAGAGAAGTTTTGTTTCTACCCCAAAACATCAAACTGAGGTCATCATTATGCAACGTTAAGACAAAAACTAAAAGACTAAATAAATAAAACCCCATTTTAACTTGAAATATTTCAAATAAAACCATTAAGCTAGACACACACCTTCACTATGCACGTTCATATTTGCATTGGTCATAATTTTGTGGAGCAGTGCTGGATAGATTACTGACTCGAGTCTTCAAACCTCAAAAGAACACACTTGGCTGTACATCTCAGTTTGTGCATTTGGATGCAAATTCATTTTTGCCTCATTACGGTGTAATTGCATGAATCTCACAAATTCTTTCAAAGAATAAGTGTGGGTTACGATTCACCCCAAAATCAAACGAGGAGGAAAAAAAAATAAAAATATTAATAATAATAATAATACATATATATACTTATTTTACATAATGAAAATAAACCATTGCACTAAAATAAAGCACAGGACTAATACAATGTCATCACATTTGTACACTAAATTCTCATTAGCGTAAAAAAATGCTAAAAAAAACAAAAATAAACAAATATATATTTCATATGGTAGTATGTAGTGCATTATGCTAATTTAAATTAAACAATTTTAACATCATAAATACAGTTTGTATGACTAAAACTTGTATAATAATAATAATTTGTATAATGCATAATAAATAAATAAATATATCTATATCTATATATTTTTTTCACCGTTACTGATTCCAAATTATATATAAAAAAAATTGTAGTTAGCAACATTATCCTTTACATTGCACATTTCAGGTAATATAATCAGACTACTTTTTGATTACTTTGGATGTAACGTGTTTATTACATTGATTTAAACAGGAAAATCTTGTACCGTATTGATATGAAAATACAAGGAGACAATACATACATGAAGTACAATAAACATTACATTGCGTCAAGGTTTAGGAACTGCAGTGGGTTTCTGAGTTTAATGGAAAGCTAATTTAATAAATTAAATCATAAAAATGTTAAACTACATCTTTCAATCAAAATAAAACACTTAAAATATGAAATATTATAGCTGTTTACCTGCTTTATAATGTGAATATGTAAACATGTAATCCATAAAAAAAAAGTAAATGTAATCTGATTACTAGCATTTCAAAATATTACATTTTTGGAATCTGATTACGTAATCCAGATTACATGTAATCGGTTGCCGACCCATAATGCACTGCAGGAGTGAGAATTTCCGAGTGAATCCTGACCTTGGTGAGAAACTCCTCCAGGTTTCCCACAAACATGTGCGTCTGCTGCTGTATGAACTGCTCACAGCTGGACTTCAGGTGCCGGTCCACGTCTTTCTTCGAGTCGATGTAGTGCTCTTTTATCTCCGGCGTACCCTGGTGTGAAAGCATCAGCGTATGATGAACGATTCAAACGCAAGCCGTTAATCCGTTAATCAGGATCTGGAGTCAGGTGCGAGGGTCTGAGACTCTGAAGAGCAGAAAAGACCCACCAAATGGAATGAATGAATGAATGAAGCTGATGTTACCTGCAGTAGAAACTCAAGGATAGCGTTATGGCTGTTCAGACGGAAGAAGTTGGGCACAGCCTTGGGGTTGAGGATTTTGAAAGCAGCGTCTGAGGACGGAGAAAAACAAATGTCGTTCTGCCATCTGGAGGAGCTTTACTGCGATTACACGCACATTTCATCAGTTCACAGTCGATACATACGCTGCTCATTCCCTGAATTCCAGTATCGGCTCATTGTGCAATTTCTGTGAATTTCATTCAAGTATTTAAAAAAGGACACCCTGGACTTTTCTAATATAACTTCCTCAGCTTGGTTTTTAAAGACCTGACATTATATTTCAGCAATTTGTGACAAAAATACAATTTTCATTTGAAATTCGGATCTGAATTACAGGGGGGTAAAAAGGAATATAGAATAGTAATAGATAACATATCAAATGTTGAAAGTGAGACATTTTGAAATGTCATGCCAAATATTGGCTCATTTTGGATTTCATGAGAGCTACACATTCCAAAAAAGTTGGGGCAGGTAGCAATAAGAGGCCGGAAAAGTTAAATGTACATATAAGGAACAGCTGGAGGACCAATTTGCAACTTATTAGGTCAATTGGCAACATGATTGGGTATAAAAAGAGCCTCTCAGAGTGGCAGTGTCTCTCAGAAGTCAAGATGGGCAGAGGATCACCAATTCCCCCAATGCTGCGGCGAAAAATAGTGGAGCAATATCAGAAAGGAGTTTCTCAGAGAAAAATTGCAAAGAGTTTGAAGTTATCATCATCTACAGTGCATAATATCATCCAAAGATTCAGAGAATCTGGAACAATCTCTGTGCGTAAGGGTCAAGGCCGGAAAACCATACTGGATGCCCGTGATCTTCGGGCCCTTAGACGGCACTGCATCACATACAGGAATGCTACTGTAATGGAAATCACAACATGGGCTCAGGAATACTTCCAGAAAACATTGTCGGTGAACACAATCCACCGTGCCATTCGCCGTTGCCGGCTAAAACTCTATAGGTCAAAAAAGAAGCCATATCTAAACATGATCCAGAAGCGCAGGCGTTTTCTCTGGGCCAAGGCTCATTTAAAATGGACTGTGGCAAAGTGGAAAACTGTTCTGTGGTCAGACGAATCAAAATTTGAAGTTCTTTTTGGAAAACTGGGACGCCATGTCATCCGGACTAAAGAGGACAAGGACAACCCAAGTTGTTATCAGCGCTCAGTTCAGAAGCCTGCATCTCTGATGGTATGGGGTTGCATGAGTGCGTGTGGCATGGGCAGCTTACACATCTGGAAAGGCACCATCAATGCTGAGAGGTATCCAAGTTCTAGAACAACATATGCTCCCATCCAGACGTCGTCTCTTTCAGGGAAGACCTTGCATTTTCCAACATGACAATGCCAGACTACATACTGCATCAATTACAACATCATGGCTGCGTAGGAGGAGGATCCGGGTACTGAATGGCCAGCCTGCAGTCCAGATCTTTCACCCATAGAAAACATTTGGCGCATCATAAAGAGGAAGATGCGACAAAGAAGACCTAAGACAGTTGAGCAACTAGAAGCCTGTATTAGACAAGAATGGGACAACATTCCTATTCCTAAACTTGAGCAACTTGTCTCCTCAGTCCCCAGACGTTTGCAGACTGTTATAAAAAGAAGAGGGGATGCCACACAGTGGTAAACATGGCCTTGTCCCAACTTTTCTGAGATGTGTTAATGCCATGAAATTTAAAATCAACTTATTTTTCCCTTAAAATGATACATTTTCTCAGTTTAAACATTTGATATGTCATCTATGTTGTATTCTGAATAAAATATTGAAATTTGAAACTTCCACATCATTGCATTCTGTTTTTATTCACAATTTGTACAGTGTCCCAACTTTTTTGGAATCAGGTTTGTATATTTTACAGCATTAGGTAAGATAATTTTTTTCCTTGAGAAAATTTGGCATGTGTACCTGATATATATATATATATATATCCAAAATAATCGACATTGAATCGAATCGAATGGAATCGTAAGCTTGTGAATGAGTATCGAATCGAATCGTGAAATTTCTGTCAAAAAACCCCAGCCCTATTAGTTACCCCCCCCAAAAGCCAATTTTTACTCATATTGAGTAACAAACCAGTAAATATTACATAAAACTAATCATTCTGCATTATCTTTCATAACATCAACAACTCGAAGCTATGCACACATTCAGGGAACATCTTTTTTTGAGATATTTGTTTTAAAATGCTGAAAAACACTCTAAAAACACCAATTTATATGCATCTGTATTAAATATCTAAAATGCACCAGTCAGATCTATCACACTCATTCTGTCAGAGCTGTGAACATCTATTAAAAAAAAGACCAGCGATCATTCAAATCCACCCAAACCTCACAAAAGCGTGGCTGTTACCTCTGGTCTTCTTCAGATCCAGAGAGATCTCTTTAATGGCGAAGTCGGCGTGGAACGGGGCGATCTGCTCGCGCATGATCAGGAGATGTTTGATGAGGAAGAGCTGCCCATCTATTTGATTCTGTGAAGAAAGTACAGCAGGTTCAACATGTCTCTCGGGAATTAAATCTCTTTTAAAACCTTACTGACCAATCCTGCCTCAGCCAGCGTTTCCGTTTCTGACAAAGCTTCTCATATAGGGATCCTGTGTTTTTACCAAACGTTACACATAATATACCAAAAAATATGCACATTATAAGATTTAAAAATCTCAACTGCTTGATTGTTTGTAGAGTTGCATAATCTATATTATCACCCAGCAATATATTTAAAGTTGAATAACAGTACATCAAACTTTATTTGTATTTATACACAGTACTTACATAAAACAATGTGACCCTGGACCACAAAACCAGTCATAAGTGTCAATTTTTCAAAATTGAGATTTATGCATCATCTGGAAGCGGAATAAACGTGCTTTCCAATGATGTATGGTTTGTTAGGATCGGACAATATTTGGCCGAGATACAACTATTTGAAAATCTGGAATCTGAGGGTGCTAAAAAAATCAAAATATTGAGAAAATCATCTTTAAAGTTGTCCAAATGAAGTTCTTAGCAATGCATATTACTAATCAAACATTAAGTTTTGATATACTTAATAGAATTAAATAAACAATAATGAAGTACTTTTATAATGACAGTACATTGAAGATTTGAAAATAACTATAAATAAACTATATTCAATCACTGCATTTTTCCCCCAGAAAGATGC
>NW_015506073.1:133793-135955 GCF_001515645.1 Sinocyclocheilus grahami
AACTTTTTTAAATGATCTAAAGCAAAAGAGTTGTTAAAATTCTGAAAATCTTTTAGAGCTCATAATTTGTTTAAAAAATATAACATTACACATTAATGAATAAATCAGTATATATATATATATATATATATATATATATATATATATAATTTGTATTAATTTTATATATATTCAAAAATTTTAATTTATTAATTTTATGCGTCATGTTTGTGATTTTTTGTTGTTGTTCATGTAAACTATAGCTTCTGACCTTTAAATCAAAACATACTCATGATTTTATGGCATCAAATACGCTTTATTTAATCAGAAACACAGTCTAAATATTATTTGTGTAATTTGCATTCATTTAATTAGAAGTAGGCCAACAGCGCCCCCTACGGAAGAAAAACTCCTTACCGAACGGGCATTAGGACCCTGGGGGAGTGCTATTACTGTTGACTCTATAGCACTCCGAATGCTCATTCTGTACTTGCTTTCTCAGATTAAATGCAGCAATTGAAAACAGTGAACCCAATCACTATTCAGGCAAAAACTTTGCTTCAAGAATGAGCCACACTGCTGACCTGATCTAATCGCTAGCACACCCTGAGCAGATGTGAGTTCATGTATTCCTCTTATCGGCAATACATATCGGCATCATTTTTAATATCGGGCTCATGCCGATATTTACATTTAAAGCCATTATCGGCTGATTACGTGCATCCCCAATAGATAGATAGATAGACATTAAAAATTACTAAATATAAATTAACTAAAAATAAAATTATTAATACATATTAAAAAGTTGTTTCTGGGTCATTTACAATAGTGTATAATGAATTTCTCAGGACATATAAATAAATATAAATACAATACAATAAAAATATTACAAAATTAATACATTAATTAATAAAAAATAAAATTATCAATAAAAATTAAAAAGTTGTTTCTGGATCATTGACAATAGATTAATAAATAATACATTTCTCAGGACGCATAAATAAATAAAAATAAAATGACAAAAAATATTTGTAAAAATTATGTAAAATTCATACACTAATTAAAAATAAAAAATTAAATTATTAATTAAAAAATGTTTCTGGGTCATTTACGATAGTGGAGTGAATTTCAAATTTCTGACTGATTGTCCTGTGTACAGATAAGATATAAACGCCTCACCTTGTTCTTCTGAATGATATCAGAGGCTTTGAGGAGAGACTGGATGCAGGCAGACAGAGCTTCCTGCGACAGACCCTGAAACACCGCCCTCTACAGGACACACCAGACAAAACAATCACTCACTCGCTCTCATGGCATCTCAAACCACATATTACAGTTGTGCTCAAAATTATTCATACCCTTGGTAAATATGATCAAAGAAGGCTGTGAAAATAAATCTGCATAGTTTATCCACTTGAACTTTCATTCAAAAATGTAAAAAAAATCTAACCTTTAATTAAAGTAAAAAAAAAGAGTGAAAGTGGGGGACAATCACATTATGAAATAAATATTTGTCTCTAATACAGTAAGAGGACGTGTGCCTATATCGTCCTAATGCACGGCGAGGAGGATCACAGCTGGAGAGCTGCAGAAAATAGTTGAGTCTTGGGGTCAGAAAGCCTGTTGTTTGGGAGGGTTTCAAGAAAAGACTAGAAAACTCCAGCATATGTATTTGCTAGACACGACTGGAGCTTTAAACGGGACTGGGTTCAATGGTCAGATGAAACAAAAAAAAAATTAGCTTTTTAGCAGCAAACACTCAAGATGGGTTTGGTGCACACAGGTATAAAAAAGTATATTTACTTGGAATGCCCTATTTTACTGTCATGATGAGTGAATATTGTCAAAAAATACCACACTACATAGTGACTAAACACGACCCCTTTTAATACATGTTAACCAGGAGTCACTCTCATTTATAATCACGGCATCGTCTGATAAAATCAGCATGCATCTACACTAAAGAGCGGCAATGCGGTTGTTTTGGCTATATTACTTTTCATGTCTCGTGCAGCGCACTGCCTGCGTCTGATTAACAAACTAAAAACAACAACAAACTAAAAAAGTGCATGTGATATTAACAGACGAACTACGCTCATATTTATAATTCCAAACAATCAGTAAGCGACAGGTGCTAGGAAACGCTGCTTCTCTGCCGCTCACTGCACAGAACAGACACCGAA
>NW_015506073.1:135969-152806 GCF_001515645.1 Sinocyclocheilus grahami
ATTCATATCATAACAAAAATAAACACCGGTATTCGGTATGAACCGGTATACCGCCCAGCACTACTGCTGGGTCTTTAATGCTGTGGGCCTGTTTTTCTGCCGGAGATCCTGGATATCTTGTTCAGATAGATGGCATAACCGATTCTATGAAATACCAGTGGATAAAAAATTAAAAACTGACTGTCCATACTAGAAATCTTATAATGGGCCATGCTTGGATCTCCCAACAGGACAATGATCCACAAACAAACATCAAAATCAAAACAAAAATGGGTCACTGGGCACAAAAGCAAGCTTCTGGCCTGGCCAACCCAGTTCCCCCGAGCTGAACCCGATAGAAGAGGAGTGAGCTGAACTGAAGAGGAGAAGCTGTGAATCTGAAGGGTCTGGAGAGATTCTGGATGAAGGAATGCTCTCTGAGCTCTTCAGGCATTAGAGGTGAAGACTCAGAGCTGTTCTCTTGGCAAAAGGAGGTTTCAGAAAGTAATGGATAAAAGGGTGTGATTAATTGTGACCCATGTGTATTAGAGAAAAACATTTATGTCATAATGAGATTTCTCTCCCATTTACAATTCTTATTCTCCAACAAAAGGTTACATTTGAGTACATTTTTAAAATAAAATATCTAAAGGACTGATGATACAGATTAATTTCCACAGCCTTCTTTGATCATATTTACCAAGGGTATGAATAATTTTGAGCACAACTGTATCTTACATCTTTCACAAGGTTTCTGAAAATACCATAAATGCTCGTTAATACAAAAACAATAACAATACTACTAATAATAATAAGTTATTTAAAAAGCAGATTCAACTTGTTTTTGTCAAGTTTGAATGATTTTGTGTGTTTTGTCATTTTATATATATATATAAAATTATTATTATTATAATTAATGTGTTTTTTATTTCATGTAATGAAAATGGTTTTAGTTTCAGTTAACTATAATAACGCTTGGGTGAATAAAAGACGACAAAACGTTCATGTTTGGTGCTCTATCAGCATTAAGATTTCGATTTAATATACTAATTTAATTAACCACAAGATCAGATAAAAAATACAAATCTGATACTAAATTATTGAATATTCTTAATACATATTATTAAAACAGTGCCATTGGGAAACTATAGATTGGTCTTTTTGCATTCATAAATGGTTAATTATTAAATGAACCTAGTTGTTAATTAATTTTGTAATGATTAGTGGTGTGTGAGACTGACGTCTATGCAGCGGTAGAGTTTGGAGAGACACACGAGCGTCCGTCTGACGGTGGGATACCACATGCCATGAAGATCTGCAGGAGAGACTGTGCTGTGTGCGCGCGGCTCTGCAGGAGAAACACAGCGTACCGTCACCGCCGTCCACGACGAGCTGCTGATCACAGAAACTGTGTCCCGACAAACACTCACCAGAGCTGATGAGCTTCTTATTATCAGACTCCTCCAGCTGCACGTCAGAGAAGGAGCTGCTCGAGGTCAGCTTCATCTGCTCCTCCTTCAGACTCTGAGCGATTTTCTGCAACAGAATACACTCTTCAAAACACTACTGGACACAGACTAGATTTGCATTTGCATAAATAAAAAAGAAAAGAAAAAGTGAAAATTAATAAAAAAATAAATAAATTCAAAAATAGAAAATATATAAAAAATTATAAAAATAAATACATAAAAAAATAAAATAATTAATTGAAAATGAAAATAAATGTTAAAAATAAAAACATTAAAATAACATTTTAAAATTATAAAAATAAATACATTTAAAAATAAAAAATTTAAATAAATACAAACTGAAATAAAAATAAATACATTGCAAAATAAAAACACTTAAAAATAAAAACAAATAAATAAACTATTGCAAAAAATAGTTAAATGAAACAATTCTAAAATAAATTAACTAAACAAATGTAAAAAATAAAAACTACAATGTGAAAAAATGAATAACAATTGAAATATAAACACATACAAAATTAGATAAATTAAAATATAAAAAAATAAAACTTAAAAAATACAAATAAATGAATGTAAAAAAAAAAAGAATAAACTAAAAAAATGTATATAGAAATAAATAAATTGCAAAAATTAAAAATGAATAAATAAATTACAAAAATAATAAATGCAATAATAATAATAATTAATAATTCAAAGCTGGATGGATTCATAAAGGAAACAGTCGGCTTTCCAGGCAATATTATTTTAGTATAAATTAAACACTATTACAGTTTCCACATAAATTTTTGTTTTAAGTTTCAATATTTTTTGTTGTATTACACACACACACATATATATATATATATATATATATATATATATATATATATATATATATAGACCAATTTGGAGTAGACGTCACAGTTACGTCACTTGCAGCTGTCAGAATCAGAATGCAAATAATTTTTATAGAATAATGTCATCAAAGATGCCATTTGAAGCTAAATGCAGATGTTTAAACGGACACACTATGGATGAAACCTGCTACGATTACCCTACTTTTAAAGCATACATTTGATTTAAACAATAGGTCTATATAATATTCACACAGGGGACATATTGTATTAGCCCTACAGTTAAAGCATTGAATACTATTTAAACCTATAACATTTTACATTACATTTAGCCTACCTATTTTATCTGACAATTCTGATGTTTTTTCTCATTTACCTCAACAATTCCGAGTTTGCCAATTCTGAGGGAAAAAAAGCCAGAAGTGTGGGATATAAACTCGTTTTTAAGAATATTCAGGTCATGGAAATTAAGTATCAAAATATTAGATACCTTAAAAAACCTGAATAAATGGTAAATAAACATTTTCTAACAAAAAGTGCAAAGTAGAAAAAAAAATTGTATGGCGATTTTTCCATTTACAGATTTTTCCCTGACCTTGTTTTCTCTGTAAACTAAGGGTGCACACTATTGCTGAAAAACACAATCACTACTCAGCAGTCAGATGTTCGTATGCACAAATGCACAGATCCCTAAACAAGGCCATATCTGCAGATGAAACTTTGTTTGTAGAAGCATTTTTTAAATGTGAACTAGCACCTCATGACTACACCACGTTATGTTCGAGAAGCTGCAAAAGACACCGGCGCAAGTGGAATGTACAAAGCATGGTGATATACATTTTTAAGTAAATATAATGTGCGATATATTGCGTCACCAAAAATGATTGAGGTCATGTACATATATTGCGCGATAAGCCTAATGACGAGTTGATTTTTTTCTTATCAGAATTGTGAGATATAATCTCGGAATTGCAAGAAAAAAAGTCAGAATTTGGAAATAAAAACTCAAAATGTACCTTTTTTTATTCTTTTATTCCATGGCTTGCATTAAAACGCGCATTTTCTGCCACCAGATAGACTCCGCCCACAAAAACGTCATCACTGTTTGCAAACACTGAAATTGGTCTATATATATATATATATATATATATAAAAGTTAGGGGTGTGCGATATTGACAATTATATCTCGATATTGTATGGGATTTTATCGATGACGATATTTTGTTGAGTGTGTTATTGTGCTGGTATCTTAAGGACTGCCGAAGACAGCTGACTCCTAATGTTTTTAATATTCTTCATATTCTGTGCTGTGGTCAGTTCATACTGATAGAAATTCATCTTTTCCAATAAGTTTAAACTGATTTTTGCATTTTATGGGCATTTTTACCTTTATAAAGCCATTTTTTCTAAAAGTGTTCATTATCTTTTGAGTCAAATTCTTACATTTAATCAGGGAATTAGAATAATAAGACATTTGGGCTGTTACCGAGCAAATGAAATCAACACATAAGCTGCATCTGAAGTGGCATTTAGATGTGTTTACACACTGTTTAATGCAAGACATGAATGCATTTAACCTGCAATTACAAATGCATAATTAATGTTTTGATATATTAAACATAAAACGTTGAATACTGATATTTGAAATGATTTAAAACATGAAGAAAAATCAACAACAAAAAAAAAAGAAAAGAAAGAAAAAGCCGAAATGTGAAATTAAAGCCGCCAGCAGGTGGCAGCAAATCACTGTTAATGAGTGAGTCACTGCGATTGAACCGAATCATTTAAACGGTTGATTCATTCAGGAGCAAAACACCGTCATGTTGCTCAGAGACACAAAACAGCGCTGTGGCTGTATTCGGGATGATTTTTGTTGGTGAAATAAAGCAAAAACAAGCAATATGGCGTCTAAAACGTAAGTCTCTTAATTAACTTATAGTTTATTGAATTCAATGTCACATTTGTAATCATGGTAATTTTTGGAGAAAAACGGCACTCTTCGTGTGAAATTGAATAACTATATGAAATGGTATAAATATATAAATTTTCTGCCATCATGTCTTGAATTTGAGATCATTCTAAATGCATTTTAATAGCCTGAATCTTGCAGTGAAAGAAAACACACTAAATGCACACACACTAGTCTAGACTTCACGTAATGTATGCGCTCTGTAGGGGTGTTTTGAATGGTTTTTGCAAAATACTCGATAATGTCAAATCGCACATCGTTAAAACAACAATTACGATATTATCGCAGACGATATATATCGCACACCCCTAATATAAGTTTGTTACTTTAGTACATCAAGTTAAACTACAAGAACAATGTTGTGAAAAAGCATAAACTCATTGATCCCCAGCATCCCTGGACTAACAGCATCTCAGAAGCGCTCTGCTCGCTGACCTCCATCATCTCTAGTTTGTCGGGGTAGGCCAGGTCTCCCGGCGCAGGCTTGTATCCGAGGATGTCCGTCTGGATGTAGATGTGTGTCCTGTAGACCAAACGCTCCTGAACGTCCTCCAGCATCTGCTTCACCACGGCGTCAAACGCTGCCAGCTGCACCTCTGAGACAAACCCTACTGCTTCATTATTCATTCACTCACTTTTCAACACCAAGGCGATTTTCATGGCGATCTCAGAATAAATGACACAAGGCGTATAACTAACAAAAAGCTATAAGCGACGTTTCAAATCTACACCAGACAAAAATTCTAAAATGCATTCAGGTGATACATTTTTATATGAATCAGTTAGACACACCTCTGAATAAAACAGCTGTCTATTTACATGAAAAACAGTACAATCCAATAAAATGTGACCCTGGAGCACAAAACCAGTCATAAGGGTCAATTTTGTAAAATTGAGATTTATACGTCATCTGAAAGCTGAATAAATAAGCTTTCCATTGATGAGAGGTTTGTTAGGATCGGACAATATTAGAAAATCTGGAATCTGAGGGTGCAAAAATATCAAAATATTGAGAAAATCATCTTTAAAGTTGTTCAAATGAAGTTCTTAGCAATGCATTTTAATAATCAAAAATTAAGTTTTGATATATTTACAGTAGGAAATGTACAAAATATCTTCATGGAACATGATCTATACGTAATATCTTAATGATTTTTGGCATAAAAGAAAAATCTATAATTTCGACCCATACAATGTATTGTTGGCTATTGCTACAAATATACCCCAGCGACTTAACACTGCTTTTGCACTCCAGGGTCACATATATACTTCATTTTTGTTTCTTCACCTTTTAGTAAATATCCATGTGTAAGTCTTGTCTGCCCTAAAAGACACCATGGTCATACTTCGATTTAAAATGAGTAAAACATATTTTTCTTGCTCTAGGATTCGTTTCATATAGCTTATTTTCGTGACATTCGTCCCAATCTGCCACAAGTCATTAATATAAGAGTTTGTCACAGGTTTGACGTCACAGAAAGGAGTCTGACACTGAAATATTCAGGTTGAGTAATTCACTCGACTTGTGCATCTACAGTGTTTTTAACTGTATAAAGAGACGGCTGTGGTAGGAAAGGTTGTTTTACCGTTGTTTTGGACGTGATCCTCCAGCATCTCGTTCTTCAGGATGCCGCAGAGCTCCGACAGCGTCTCCAGATGAACCACGTGGATGATCAGAGGCCTCAAGACGTCATACAGAGACACGCAGAGCTTCTCCAGAAGCTCACTGTCACAAATAATGCACTCGATAATATAAACATATTTAAAAGCAAAAAGACCCAGCTTGATTCCGTCACAATCTGAGGTTAAATAGAAAATAAATAGAAACGAAAAATACACAGAATGCCAAAGCCTCTGTTTTCCATGCAACAAAAGTAGACTTAACTTGCCAGGCTCCAAAAAAACAAACAAATAAATAAAATTAAAAAAGAAACAAAATACAAATAATAAATAATTAATAAATAAAGTAAGTAAAAATTAAAATAAATATTTAAAACAAAATGTAAAACAATTAAATAGAAAAATAAAATAAATAAGTCAATAATTTATGATAATTAAAACAAATTAATTTATTAAATAAAAATAATGATAATAAAGATAAATATAAAGACAAACAAATAAATAACAATAAATAAATACAAATATTTTAATTTATTTAAAATGAATAACGAAGTAAACAAAATAAAAAATGCAATTAATTAATTAATAAAATCAAATAAAGAAAAAATACAGAAATAAACAAATTAATAAGAAACAAAATACAAATAATAAATAATTAATAAATAAAGTAAGTAAAAATTAAAATAAATATTTAAAACAAAATGTAAAACAATTAAATAGAAAAATAAAATAAATAAGTCAATAATTTATGATAATTAAAACAAATTAATTTATTAAATAAAAATAATGATAATAAAGATAAATATAAAGACAAACAAATAAATAACAATAAATAAATACAAATATTTTAATTTATTTAAAATGAATAACGAAGTAAACAAAATAAAAAATGCAATTAATTAATTAATAAAATCAAATAAAGAAAAAATACAGAAATAAACAAATTAATAAATATTATTCTGCCTAACATGTTACAAATAATAAATAATTAAATAAAAGCTAATAAATAAAAAACTAATAAATAAGTACAAATTAAAATAAATATCTAAAACAAAATTTAAAACAATTAAATAGAAAAATTAAATAAACAAGTCAATAATTTATGATAATTAAAACAAATTAATTGATTAAATAAAAATAACGATAATAAAGATAAATAAAATGAAAATAAATATAAAGACAAACAAATTAAAAAAAAAAATTATTTTAATTTAAAATAAATAACGAAACAAAATTAAAAATAAAAATGCATTTAATTAATTAATTAATTAATTAAATCAAATAAAGAAAGAAAAAAATACAGAAATAAACAAATGAATAAATACTATTCTGTCTAACATGTTGTGCTTCATCTAATAAAGAAAATAATTGCGGGTCAGAACAATATGAAAGTAAATGACGAGAGAGTTTTTATGCTTGTGTGAAGTATTGCTTTAATCTGAAATGAGTTTCTTTACTCACTCCAGTTTGGACGAGGGTTTGGAGAAGAACTCGTTGTAAAGCTGGTGTTCGTCTTGACACACATGGACCATAAACGCACAGCCGCTGCGCACCTGAAACAACAACAGCTGCGATCATCAGCTGAACGTCACAAATCAACGCAGCGCGAGTGTTTAGGACATCAGGAGCAGACTTTCAGTCAAAAAAAAACAATAACTAATTGTATCTATGTAGGTAATTTTTTTTTTTTCTAAAACGTCCAGGTTGTAAATTGTTCAAACAAACAAACTTGTCCTCTTTTTGAAAATCACTGGACATTTGTGACCCTGGACCACAAACTAGTCATAAGGGTAAATTTTTCCAAATTGAGATTTATACATTACATATACATACAATAAATAAGCTTTCCACTTATGTATGGTTTGTTAGGATCAGACAATATTTGGCCGAGATATAACTATTTGAAAATCTGGAATCTGAGGGTGCCAAAAAATTCTAAATATTGAGAAAATCATCTTTAAAGTTGTCTAAATTAAGTTCTAGGGTCACAAATGAAAAGAAACAAGACATTTGTGTGTTCATTTAAACGCCATCATCTGTTGTAAATAACAGGATAAAATACACATACAGTCAGTCAGATGCTCAGCACATGATGTGTGGTTCCCTCACCAGAGCGCAGTGATCCTTGTTGTTCTGGCTGGTGAGATCTGTGAAGGTGGAGTTTATACTGGGACTGAGCAGAACTTCCCTCTGCTCCAGATAACACTGATGAATCTCATCCAGCAGCTGCTGATACCTGACACACACACACACACACACACACACACACACACACACACTCGCATTACATCAGTTTGTTTCTAAGCAGCATGATTCACGACAAATCCAAATAGATAAACAAACTAAATTACAAATAAATAAATACAAAAATAAAATGAAGTCAAATATATAAATAAAATCAATGAAAATTAAATAAAATAAATAAATAAACATTATGACTAAACAAAATAAAAAATAAATTAAATTAATAAAATAAGTGACAAACACACACACACACACGTTTGTTTCCAAGCAGCCTGATTCAACACACATTAAAACTAATAACAAACATAAAAATAAATCAATACAAAACTAAAATATAAATTGAATAAATGAAAATTACATAAAATAAAAAATAAAGTTTTATAAATAGAACTTATAATATATAATGTATACCATTAATAAATTAAAAAAATATTCAAAAACAAACTAAAACATAATATAAATGAATAAATTAAAAAATGTAATTACATAAAATAAATACAAAAAAAGTATAAATGAACAAAATTAAAAATAAATAGATACAAACTAAAAAATAAAAATAAATGAAAACAAATGAATATAAAACAAATCAAATAAAAATGAAAAATAAATAAACAAAAATAAACTAATAAATACATATTATTCTGTCAAACATGTTGTTTCATGGAGTAAAGAAAATAATTTAAAAAATAAAATAAAAACGTAAAATATATAAATTGAATAAATGAAAATAAATTACATAAAATAAAAAATTAAGTTTTATAAATAGAACTTATATAATGTATACCTTTAATAAATAAAAATACATACAAAAACATTATATAAATGAACAAAATAAAAAAATGCATTACATAAAATAAATGCAAAATAATTATAAATGAACAAAATGAAAAATAAATAGATACAAACTAAAAAATGAATAAAATAAATGAAAACAAATTAATTAATTAATATATAACAAACAAAATAAAAATGAAAAATAAATAAACAAACAAACAAAAATAAACTAATAAATAAATATTATTCTGTCAAACACGTTTCATGGAGTAAAGAAAATAATTTCGGGTCAGAATAAAACAACAGTAAATGAAAAGAGTTTTCATATCTGGGTGAACGGTCTTTAACCTCCAGTTTCATGACAAGATCCAGAACAGGGTTATTATACAGTAGTTAACTAAAACTGAAACTAAAATTAAAACCATTATTATGTAATTATGAATTATGTAATTTCCTGTAAAGGATCAATAAAGTATCAATCCATCAATAAAAAATAAAATAAATAAATAAAAAATAACAGTGTTTATTTTAGCTAGTTGCCAAGGCAACATTTGTGATTTTAATTTTGTTGTTATATGATAAAAATAAAAAATAAATTAAATATGGAATGCATGTGCATAGAAATGAGAATTATCAAAAAATAAATCACTCACTCTGGGATTGTGTTGGACCGCTGTTCAACTTGTTCAATGAGCCTCTGAAACAAAAACAAAACAACAAAAAAATCACATACACATACAAGTAAAAATAGAATTATAGAAGAGCCAAATCAAACAATCCGGTCTGATGTCAAACGAGTGTTTGCACACAAGTCTTACTCGAACTTTGGGTGCCGCTGCTCTGAACTTCACATAGTAGAGCGTGAAGGCGTTGTCTGCGTTCGGAGCGCCCAGCGGGTCCTGCTCGGGACATATTCAATAAACAAACCGGAAATGATCCAATCGTCTGTGATCTAATCATCAGCAGGCTTTAGTTTCTATTAAACGCACCCTTTTGGTGAGCTGAGCCGTGAGGTTCTGCAGGCTGCTGACCGTGTGGCTCTTGATGAGGAGCATGGCTCTGGACAGACACTGCTTGAATTTGGTCAGATAGACTGGGTAGTCTTTAAAATGTGGCTGAAAGAAAGAAAGAGCCATTATGAGGAATATGCACGTGTGAAACATTGAGAGATTCTAATTTGGAACACAAGAGGAGAATACTGCAACACTGTAGCAAGCGTTTGGCTTACATGTGATGAGACGTATTCTATGCATTCGTCTAGTTTGGAAAGCATCGGGATGAATCCCTCGCTGTTCACTGATAAAGTCGGGGAGTTCAGTTTCTACAGGAGAGATCAGACCGATGCATAAACAGACAATAAACGCATGATCGACACATTCTGGAAACAGCAGCAGAGCGTTACCGTGTTTATGTTTTCCAGTTCATTCAAATATGAGAGCTTCTGTTGGATGCTCTCAGCCAGATCCACCAGCTCTGACTGTCGACACAAGAGAGAGAGAAGACAAATACACACAATTCATCAATGTACACGAACACGCCTTTAATTACATACACTAACAATTTTGTTATATTATTATAATGACAATAAAGTTTCTATGATTTAAATTTTTTTTTTTGTATGTTTAAAAAAAAAAAAAGACGTCTCTTCTGCTCACTAAGAATGTATTTATTTGATCAACTATACAGTAAAAATTGTGAAATATTATTAGAAATCGAACCAATCAGAATGCAGCACGCCAAAATGGAGCACGAGAACAGCACAGACCTGGCGGGCATACAAACGTAACGCCAGGTTCACACACTCCGTCTGTGGTGCGTATTTTGTCCGCACCCATGTTAACGGATCAGAGCGTTCACACTGCACGCGATTGTGGTCCGGCAGTGCGCTCCAGGAGCGGTGCGTGTGCAGCAGTAAAGAGCTCTATAACCAATGCATGGCAAAAAAAATCCCTGGACACTGGATTTTTTTCTTCTTTTTTTTCCTGCCATATGTCTATTCTAGAGACATTTTGTTACACCTTTACTTAGTGATTATTTTGCCTTATGTCTGTTCTAGAGACATGTTACAGCTTCTTGATAAAGCTCTAATTGGTTTTCTTTTGGAAATATGTTTCAAATTCACACTGAATGCATTAATGACTGTAAAGCATGTCTGTGTGTGTCAAAATTGAAATTAAAATCGAAATCGCACAATTGATCAAAGAAATCGCGATAGTTTTTTTTTTCCCATATCGCACAACCCTAACAATGAATCGAGAGTCTAACTGCGATTACAATTACGGACGCCACGATTATGTAATTGTTCAAAGGCGCAATTACAAAACAAAACAAACACTTACATTATTCTGTGCTACAGGTTATCTTAAGGGTTTTTCCCCATGGTTTTACTTTTAGATTTAGTATAGCATTAATAATACCACGCACATTTACATTTTTTATTTAAAGAAACCAAACCAATGTATAGATGACATTTGAGGCTTAATGCTACAGAAAAGCAATAAAAGTTTTTCAGGAAGAGTGCTTTCAGCTTGTTCATTTTTAATAAAGCAATAAGCCCCAAGAAGCCGTGGTTTACAGTGAATTTATAACAGCTAAGGGGCGTTAGGTACGACTAAAAAATAAAAAAAAATTCTTTGTCTTTATTTATTCTAGTGCTGGGCGGTATACCAGTTCATACCGAATACCGGTGTTTATTTTTGTTATGATATGAATTTTTAAAATACCGCAATATGACGCTTAAACAACGTTGGGAACGCGGCACTGTTTGAAAGGGGTCTCTTTTCACTGTTGCACTGTGGTGAGGGAACAGCTGTATGTGTTACTAAGCGTGAAAGTTCAGAAACTGAAGCTGTAGAACTAATAGAACGTGATGACACAGAAGAACTCAGACACAATATCCACACTGACCTCCACAAATATCCAGCGCCCGCTGCCATCAGCTCCCACGTCTCACACACACACCAGCGAGACTTTAGCACTAGATTTAGCAACTTTCTCGATATAATTTGGAAAAATACCGTGATATAAATTTTTGGTCATTCCGCCCAGCACTAATTTATTCCTTATCTTTCTAGCTTGTACTTATTTCAACAATGTCTAAAAACTCGGTATTGCAAGCACTTCCTGTGTCTGTTTGCCTCTTTATGAAGAATCGCTTTATGTATTCCCAATTGTACGTCGCTTTGGATAAAAGCGTCTGCAAAATGACTAAATGTAAATGTAACGTAAATGTACGACGCGAAGTGGAGTGCCTAAAACCCCCTAAGCTGTTATAAATTCACTGTAAACCACGGTTTCACGGGGCTTATTGCTTTTATAAAACGGTTATTCTATATACGTAGTAAGGTTTCACAAAATAAAACAGAGCAAATAAAGTGTAATGATATTTATAAACACAGTATTCTTCCACCAAACAATGTAGCGCCTCAGAAACAGTTGTGGTTGCAACAAAGTAGCTGCCGAGCAACACACAAACGTAAACAAAGGTGTGTGTTTGTAGAGTCATTTACAACAGCTTCGAACGCGGCTCAGCCAATCAGAATCAAGCACCGGAAATCTCCGTTTTATAAATAAAAATATGGCATGCAGTTGCTTCAAACAATGGTATAAAGCTATTCAAAACATCATTCAATGTAAACTGTGATGATTGTAATTAATAATCACAATTACAACTTCAAGGGAATAATCGACAATTATGATTTTTGTCATAATCGTGCAGCCCTGTGGGTGTGGCATCTAAAAAATGAGGCAGATGAATGTGAGCATCTGAAGATCTCGAATAAAGACAGTTTGATTAAAAATCACAAGGTCAAAAAATAAAAAATGAATCATATGCAATGATGAATTATTCACAATACGTTTAATAACATGCATTTAAAATACATTTTTTATGCAGACTTTAGGGGTTAAATTTAACCTGGCTATGCTTTTGTGTAAAGCTTATGAGCAGCAATACCATTTTTTCCCCATAATTTAATTTTGAGTAAAATGTCTTAACCTCTTGAGACCCGGCAAAACATTTTAGGAAACAATTTGTATTTTTTCATGTCATTACATTGTTTAGAGCACTAAAAAAAATGTTTTAAATGATATTTCATTCATAAGTTATGCTACGTCCTTGGTAGAGGACATCGGGACTCAATTAAAAAAAATTTAAATAAAAAGCCATGAATGAACATGCATAGGCAAAAACAATAGATTTTTTTTTTACCAAACTTTGTATAAAGATAATGTGTTTTTGGGGCAACATGTAATGAAAAAAGAAGTGTAATAATGGGAGTAATAATTGACAAGATTTTCATAATTATACATAATATTTCATAGGAATATTTAAATATAATTTCATTCCCTATTAATTTGTTGTGTCTCCCAGAATGCGTAATAAACATGCTTTTAGTCCCGGCGTCCTCATATGAGGACGTGTATGAAATCAACGTCCGGTTTCGTAACAGAAAGTCATATTTTGATTTGAAACCCCATAACATTTTCCTGAGACGTTGATTTATGACACACAGTTTAAAAATGTGTCAGATTTAAATGACAATTACAAAATATTATCATATTTCCATAAGAGTGTCACTACATTAATATCAGACATTTTTGAAGACCAAGGAGAGAGAGTGGTCTTGGTGAAACATGGAAACATTTAGTATCTCTGAAAAGCCCTGAAAGTGCTCTGTACAGGACATCCGGATGTAAAACTGTGGCATGTATAGTCTCAGAGAAATACACTAAAATATAATGTCCTCATATGAGGATGCAGGGTCTCAGGAGGATAACTTTTGGTGGTTAATGAAGTAATGAGTCATTCAAATGCTGTGTATATTATACAGAATACATACTGCAGAAATAGTAAGAACAGTGTGTTAGTAATCTATTAGTTTAAAAAAGTAAGCTATTATTAGAGCTGCTTTAATTTATCTCAAGTTATGCTCCTGTTTATTATGACTAGTGTGAATCTGCTTTGAATCTGAACTGTACAACGCACTATAGAAATAAATGAGACTTGAAGATTAGTTTGTGTTAGTACAGACTAGAGTATGCGAAGCCATTCACTTAAAACAGAATGTCTGCATTTATTGATTTGGAACTGGACTTTATTTCTCATGCAAGGATGATAAAAGCAGAGCTGACCTGCTGAGCCGTCTGGATCCGCTCGTTCTCCAGCTCCAGCATCTGAAAGCCCTGCAGAAGCACCTCCTCCGTGGACTCGGGCAGAGTCGCTGTGAACGCGGAGCGCAGAGAGCGAGACGTCAGGCTGCAGATGTCTTCGATGGGCAGCTGAGGAAACATTCAGAGCAGCATCACCATCTCATGCCCTCTCAAAACACCCAACATGAGTGATTAAGGCCCAATCCCAATTCTATTTAATACCCCTTCCCCTCTGCCTACCCCTTCCCCTTGTCCCTTGAAACAGAGTGTCAAGGGGTAGGGGTGAAAATATTCCCCTAAGAATTGGGACACCACTACTATGCCATCACACGTCATCATACGTCGTCTAGCTCCTACAATACACACACCTATACTGCTGTGCATTACAGCCTTTAATTACCGTTCTATATTAATGTGCTGCTTACTGACACACACACACACACACACACACACACACACACACTCACACACTCACACAACACACACACACACACACACACACACACACACACTCACACACTCACACACACATATTGGAGATCGCACAGCTCGCACATCCAGGAGAAAAGAAACCTGTCAACGCTGCCCCATGACTTTTATTAATAACAGTTTAAATACTGAATCGCTACATTATATTTTCCAGCAACGAGGGGATAAAATCTTTATTTTTAAATCATTTATTTATTTAGTTTAATATGATTTAATACTATTTGGAAAATATCTAGTATTTGTTTATTATTTTAAATCAAATGTATTTATTTAGAGTCATTCAGCCACAGTGCATCATGTGTGACCTACATTTATTTATTCATTAATTAATAGTATATATATATATATATATATATATATATATATATGTCATTTTTAAGTCGCTTTGGATATAAGCATCTGCTAAATGCCTAAGTTTAATCTAGTCTTTTTAAATTATTTATTAATCTAATATTTTTTAGTTTTTCTGTGAACTTTCCCCCCATTCCCCAGAAGTAACATTACTTAATATCTCAGTTAAATCATTAAGGTCAGGTGTTTTTAAACCTTAAATGTAAAAGGAAGTGATATATTTTCCATGTTTAAAGAGCCAATTTATACTGTGAAAAATGTATATTACAAGTGTAAAATATTTAGTTCCTAATATGCTACTTCTACTCTGTTTTTCTCCAAACTTTTCCAGGACTCCAGTTTGAAAGCCACAGGAGTTCAGCGAAGCCCTGGTTAAACTAGCATTATTAATTCTTCTCAAAACTGAAATGCAAGACTTGTGTAGCTAAACTGACTCGTTTGCACACTGAATGGATTACATACGTGGCACACTTCCACACACTAACCTCACCTAACCAGCCAGACCGAGTGCTCATCCTAGTGCACACTACAGACAGAGCAGAAGTGTGACTCTACAGCGAGAGTGTGTGTGTGTGTGTGTGTGTGAGAGTGAGTGAGTGAGTGAGTGAGTGAGTGTGTGTGAGTCTGTGTGAGAGTGTGTGTGAGTCAGTGTGAATGTGTGTGTGAGTCTGTCTGTGCGTCTGTGTGTGAGTGAGAGAGAGAGAGTGAGTGTGTGAGTGTGTGTGTGAGTGAGTGTGAATGTGTGTGTGAGTGTGAGTCTGTGTGTGTGTGTGTGAGTGAGTGAGAGCGAGTGTGTGTGCGTGTGAGTCTGTGTGTGTGTGTGAGTGAGAGCGAGTGTGTGTGCGTGTGAGTCTGTGTGTGTGTGTGAGTGAGAGCGAGTGTGTGTGCGTGTGAGTCTGTGTGTGTGTGTGAGTGAGAGCGAGTGTGTGTGCGTGTGAGTCTGTGTGTGTGTGAGTGTGTGCGTGTGAGTGTGTGTGTGTGTGAGTGAGTACTGAAATCCTAGCCAGCTCACCACGTCCTGTGATAACATCGTCGCTCATTCAGACCCAACGAAAGAGAGCTTTCCAACAACCAATTCCACGACTGCCACTTGTCATTTTAAATAGTGTGGAAAAGTAACAATAACACATAATTTTTTATCTTTCATTTGGCTTGATTGTTTGGTTATTATTAGTATTGCATATATTTTGCATATCCCAAAGTAGAGGTTTTCAAATTGGGGTCCGTGTGTGTGTGTGTGAGTGTTTGAGTCTGTGTGTGTGTGTGTGTGTGTGTGTGTGTTTGAGCTGTTAGCTGACGCTAGCATCGCTGCACTCACCTCCGCTGGGAGAAGCGTGACTTCTGCGGCTGCGCGGATCTCGAGGACCGAGTCCGTCTGTTTCTCCGTTAACGGAGCCATCGGGTCCCCGCAACGGTCCCAGTGCGACAGCTTCTCCCGAGTGTCCTTATCAGTGAGCTCCAGCAGACTCTGCTCTGTGGACGACGCCATCACGGACAGCAACATGCGACGTCACCTGAACGGAGCTTCTTCCGGGTTGGGCGGAGTCAGGAATCAGGCAGCCAATCAATGAAGCGCTTTCTCTTCCACGACTCAGATAATAATAATACAAAAGGACTCAACCAGACTGCATTACATTTTATACATACATTAAAACGTAAACACAACTAAAATAAATAGAGACATTTTGTTAAGAGTTTTATGAGTATTAGTTTTGTTTTCCTATAGTCTAACTGTGCTATTTATTTTATGTATTAGGCACACACACACACACACACACACGTTGTGTTTCCATGTTTTATGGGGACTCTCCATAGGCGTAATGGTTTTTATACTGTACAAACTGTATTTTCTGTCGCCCTACACCTAAACCTTCACTCTCACCCTCACACCAACACCCTCACACTCACACACCCACGCCCTCACTCTCACACTCACCCTCACACTCACACACCCACAC
>NW_015506073.1:153971-154881 GCF_001515645.1 Sinocyclocheilus grahami
CTCACACTCACCCTCACACTCACACCCACACCCTCACACTCACACTCACACACACACTCACACCCACACACTCACACTCACACACACACACACACACTCACACCCACACCCTCACACTCACACTCACACACACACACACACACACACTCACACCCACACCCTCACACTCACACTCACACTCACCCTCACACTCACACACACACACCCACACCCTCACTCTCACACTCACCCTCACACTCACACACACACACCCACACCCTCACTCTCACACTCACCCTCACACTCACACACACACACCCACACCCTCACTCTCACACTCACCCTCACACTCACACACACACACCCACACCCTCACTCTCACACTCACCCTCACACTCACACACACACACCCACACCCTCACTCTCACACTCACCCTCACACTCACACACACACACCCACACCCTCACTCTCACACTCACCCTCACACTCACACACACACACCCACACCCTCACTCTCACACTCACCCTCACACTCACACACACACACCCACACCCTCACTCTCACACTCACCCTCACACTCACACACACACACCCACACCCTCACTCTCACACTCACCCTCACACTCACACACACACACCCACACCCTCACTCTCACACTCACCCTCACACTCACACACCCTCACTCTCACACTCACCCTCACACCCACACCCTCACACTCACACCCTCACCCTCACACTCACACACCCACACACACACACTCACACCCACACCCTCACACTCACACACACACACCCACACCCTCACGCACACACACACTCTCCCACACACACACACACTCTCGCACACACTCACTCACACTCACACACTCGCGCACACACACACACACACACACACACACACACTCACACACTCACACTCACACACACC
>NW_015506073.1:154973-156906 GCF_001515645.1 Sinocyclocheilus grahami
CACACTCACACACACACACACACACACACACACACACACACACACACACACACACCCTCAACCCCACACCCTCACACACACACACACACACACACACACCCACACCCACACCCCACACCCACACCCACACTCACACAAACAATATTTATCATATTTAGAGACAAGCATTCACAACGAAAAAGGGACAAGCTATTTTATTATTCCAGGGCAGGACATTATTCACAATTTTTTTTTTTAATTCAGAAAAAAAAAAATCTGAATATAAAATATAACTAACACTGTACATTGAAGCAATTTCCAGAAAAGGGCAAAAAAAATCGATTTGAAGTTTTAATCTAAACAGTGAATCAAACCAAACTCGTGCATAAAGTGCAGTAGGTGCTACTCAATCTGCAACACATACAAGATATTTCTAACAAAAGCCATTCATTTAACTGATTGTGACAGGTGATGCGCAGCTGTATTTTCAGCATCATTACTCCAGTCTTCAGTGTCACATGATCTTCAGAAATCAGTATAATATGCAGATTAATGAGATTAACAATAGTATTGTTCTGTTCTGTTTCCTCAGCTACTCAAAGTAAGTATACTGCGCAGTATTGAGTATGTAGTAAGCTAGTAGTCCATTCCGAACACAGTCAATGTTTCAGGACGTGAGGAAGAGCACCGGAGCACAGGAGCAGACAGGAGCGTTTGATAATAATATTGAGGAAGAACGACAGTAAATCATGTGACTGTTGAGTTCATGTAACTACAGGTGATGATTTTGGTGTTTGTACACGATCTTATACGGACTTGAAGTCATACTAAAAACCCTAAAGATGAGTAAATAAAGTGACTCGAGGTGCATGAGACAGAAGAGTCATAAAAAATCATCAACTATTAGGATTCAAGGTGCTTAATTATGAAATGTAGGTGAAGCAATGTACAGTATAGGATCTGTTAGTGAAACTGGGAACATTATTATGGACTTTTCCTACAATTTTGGTCCAGTTCAGTAGGTTTATAGAGCGCCTGATGTTAACAAGCGGTCAGGAGAGACACAGAAGAGTGTTTTTTTTTTTTTTTTTTTTTTTTAAATATGCTGGAATATGAAAATATGCTGCATGTGTCCTTGCCCTCAGGCTTTCTGAGATGTGGATGAGTTTGTTACTTCTTCAGATTTGGAGAAATGTAGCATTGCATCAGTGTCTCAGCAATGGATCCTCTGCAGTGAATGGGTGCCGTCAGAATGAGAGTCCAAACAGCTGATAAAAACATCACAATAATCCACAGCACTCCAGTCCATCAGTTAACATCTGGAGAAGACAAAAGCTGAAACAAATCCAGCATTAAGATGCTTTTAACTTTTTTAACTTGCTTCCAACTAATATGACTCCATAATCCATAAAATGGGATTTTAACTTGCTACCTAAATGGGATGTTAATGTTACCTAAAACCATTTTTGTTAATTAAAATGATGCTGAAATAAAATGTAGTGTAAGTATTATATGAAGAAATTAAACTTAAAAAATGTATATTAAAAAATGAAACAGTTAAACATTAAATATGATGAAATAAAAATTAACAAAAAAAGTGTTTTAAACTTAAAGAAAATTAGAAATGCTGCCTTGGTAATTAACGGAAATAAGTTGAAGTACTAAAATTACTAAAACTAAAATGGAAATAAATTGTATTATCTTATTTTTTGACAAAAAATGACAAAAAAAATGACAAAAGCACATAAGAAAGTTACTAAAATTGGGGAGAAGTAACTAAAAATGAAAATATAAAAATAAAAACTGAAAAAAAATAAAAATAGACACTAATTCAAAATAGTAATAATCCATAATATTGCTTCCTCCAGTGAAAAAGTGTTCTGGTCCATAATTATGAATTATGGACTCATATTTTAGTTAAAAGCATCTTAATGCTGGATTTGTTTCAGCTTTT
>NW_015506073.1:157525-158872 GCF_001515645.1 Sinocyclocheilus grahami
TCATTCTGACGGCACCCATTCACTGCAGAGCATCCATTGCTGAGACACTGATGCAATGCTACATTTCTCCAAATCTGATGAAGAAACAATCTCATCTACATTTTGGATGGCCTGAGAGTGAGGACATTTTCAACAAATTTTCGTTTTTGTCAGAACTCTTCCTCTGAACAGCGGGAGTACAGGAGGAGCGTTCAGTCACGCGGGTCGCTGATCTCTAAGTGGTCCGGAATGGGGAGCCCCGTGAGGACGGTCAAGCACTTGTTCCACACGCTGAAGACGGGACAGATGGGCTGAGAGAAGGCGACGTCAAAGGTGTACAGGTGCTGCGTTCCCGCAGCGTCGTAAAACGCCAGAGAGCCGGAGTCGTAGTCGAGCAGGACTCCCAGACGCCGCATGTGAGGAGACGGCTCGATGGGAAACTCCTTACTGTTGTGACGCACGGCCCACGAGGTGTTGCAGCGGCTCAGTACCCATGATGCCGAGTCCTTACCCACCCAGCCGTGCTTGGGAGCCGATTTGTAGGCGATCCCGATAGCAAACCTAGAAAGAATTAGAGAGAATGCATTTACATTTACACGTTTGTTTACACATTCTACCGATCAATTGTTTGGAATAATTCAGTTTTTTTTTTAATGATTTTGAGTCTCTTCTGCACACCAAAGCGGTTTTTAAGAAATAAAAATTAATTAAACATGATGAAATAAAATAAAACATAAATACTAAAATGTTAATAAATAAAATTACAAGGGCTGTCATCGTTAACGATGATGCGATTAATTTTACAATCCTTAACACGTTAAAATAATTTAACGCAATTAACGCAAAATTACTGAAGCACAATTTCTATTCTAACCCCCAATTTTGCCTCTCTGCTTGCGATCAGATCATTTTAAGCCGCTAAACTCTGGGAAAGTTTTCAGTTCAATGATCCAGTAAGTGAATGCATTCAAACAATCCGTCCAAAACAGCGCTAATATAAAGGAAATCAGGCTGATTACATCAGAGATTGCAGAGAGAACAGAGACTCACGTTGCGTTTTCAGTTAATTATTCATTCCAGTGTTTCGCTTTAAAACACAAGCTCTGTCATATTCTGTGATTGTCTCTGAACTCTCGCGCTGTGTGAAGTATTCTCAACACATCCCACCGCTGTATGGCCAGATGAGACGCGACTGCATAACCAGTCTCGCTAGTAAAGTTTTGATGGATGAAGACTGCAATCAAGGTAAAGACGATTGCGGTGGCGTACAGGAGTCGTACAGTAAGCACGCGTGAGTCCGTTATAATAATGCGTGTATGAGTGCTCTTGACGCACTGATCGCACATTGTATTTATGCACAGGCACAGA
>NW_015506073.1:160212-167146 GCF_001515645.1 Sinocyclocheilus grahami
CTGAATGGATCCGTGTACTGTAGTAGATATATGCAGTCAGTAGGCGGTTGGTTTAGGTTTTTTTTTGGCATCTCCATGTGGTCCTGTTCGGTATCGCAACTTGGCTTCTCTAAAATGTAAAAAAGCTCTTTGCTGTTGCACTGTACACATACTATACAATTCAGATTTTTTTTTTCATATATGCTTATATGGGCTCCTTATATCATTTGGTTCTTTGTTGTCCTTTTGGAGTTTCTAAGTGTCCTTTTTTGGAAAGACATCTAAATTTATCTTGAAAAAAGCTTGCAGAAAATATAGATTTTTGAGAATCACCCTTCAATCTTTTGGTTTACTTTGCTGGATATAGCAAATGACGACAAAATAAACATCTGAAA
Organism: Sinocyclocheilus grahami; assembly: GCF_001515645.1. NCBI lineage: Eukaryota > Metazoa > Chordata > Actinopteri > Cypriniformes > Cyprinidae > Sinocyclocheilus > Sinocyclocheilus grahami. Next base: position 160,587 of record NW_015506073.1, read on the forward strand.
CAAGATAAATGGTCTATGCTTAATTTCATGAAAGGTGCGATTAATCGCAGAAAAAGGATGTGATTAATCAGATTCAAAATTTTAATCGATTGACAGCCCTAAAAATTACTAAAACTAAAATGTAAGTAATTTTTTTTAAACCTAAATATAAATATATATAAAAAGCAAAAACTAATAAAAATGACAAAAGTGCATACAATTAAAAAAAAAAAGAAAAACCTGAAATTACAAACCTAAAAGCTAATTCAAAATAGTAATAAATCATATAATAATATATTATTAATACTAAAATAACCCTGGTTATATTCCAATATGTTGTCATATTCAAATGTAGTGATATGACGATGATGTTTGGTCACAAGACAAGAAAACTACGTGTATTTTATGGAATGGTTCAGTTTTACATATTTGTGCAGATGTGTGTGTTTACCATGTGCTTCCTCCGATCAGAACCTCCCAGTAGTGCCTGCCGCTGTCGATGAACACGTTCCCCGTCACGCCGTAGTTCCCCGTGCTGCCGAAGCGGTCCTGAGCGTGGCTCTTCATCGACGAGGCTTCGTCCCGCTCCACCGTCAGATGGTCATGTGACACCTTCAGCTTCCTGTGGGCCGCCTTTGGGTCGAGCTTAAACGGCTGACCTGCCATTCACAAACAATCACACAGAGATTCACAGATAAATAAAGCAGTTACTAGGAGTGAATTAAACATAATAACACTCTCTATTCTAATTCTATTCTTCTAATCTTTTTGTATTCTATCTGTTTTCTTTTCATTTATTATACAATTAACAAAAGCAAAAAAGGCCTCTAACACTAGCTTGCTCTATTCTTTTTCTATTCTATCTGTTTTTTTAATTTATTATATTATTTAAAAAACCCTTGCTACATGTTCTGCGTTAAGCTAACTGAGACTTGTTATAGCACTTGCATATCATTGCTCTTTTGTTGATTTTGATCGCTTCTGTGGTCCTCATTTGTAAGTCGCTTTGGATAAAAGCATCTGCTAAATGACTAAATGTAAATGTAAACATAAAGAAAAAACTACTAGAACTATTTCAAAAAATTTAAATAAAACTAAAATAAATTAAAATAAAATAAAACAGAATATGAAATAAAATGAAAATCAGAAATGTCGCCACAGCAACTAACTCAACTGAAGTAAAAATTTAAGTTAAAGTAATAAAATTAAATAATATATCCACGAAATCCTAAATCATTTTACTATGAGGTCAAAGACACTAAACATAAAGACAAAAAACGAAAACTATTACAAATTAATGGAATTATGTAATTCAAATAAAGCTGAAACATCAACAAATTTAATTAAATTAAATATTAGATAACAAACCTAAACTTAAAATTCTTAAACGAAAATTGTTGCCATGGCAACAAACTGAACTGAAATATGTTCAAGTTGAAGTACGAACACGGAAAAAAACTACTAAAACTATAAAAATTTAACTGAGTTACTTAATCGAAGTTAAGCTGAAATAAAATAGAAATGAAATAAAAAGTAGTATGAGAAGCTAAAATTAAATTAAATTAAATGGAAAAATGAAAAACCTAAACTTAAAAAAATGAAAATGAGAAATGTTGCCATAGCAACTAATTGAGCTGAAATATGTTTAAGTACTAAAAATAATAAAACTCCAATTGAATAAAATTCAAGCTAAATATAAAAAAAGACTAAATATAACTTAATATAAAATTAAAACTGAAAATATAAAAATAATACTAAGTGCTATAAGTGTCTAAATAATTCTAAAATAACTCCAGTGTGTTGTGATTGAGTGGATCTGATGACAGAAGGCTCACTGTTGGTCTTGAGTTTGGCCGGCGGGCTGCTGCGGCTCCCAGCCTGATTCATGGCCTTCACCATGAAGATGTACTTGGTTCCGCTCTGCAGGCCGTGAACCGTGTAGTGATTCTGCTTGATGTTGGGCACGATCATCCAGCTGTCCATCGAGTTACACAGACCTGAAACGTCACGCACGTTTAAGACAATCTCTGAAACATTCTGCACAGATCTATTGGAGATGGCCAATGTGTTGTCTATACAAGAAAAGCTCACCACGACCGTGTGTACAACAGGGCTATTTATCCAACTATTACAAATTATGGCATGGGCCATTTTTGTGAAAATAAATATTAAAGAATAAATTTGAGTAAAAAAAAAATTATTCATTAAAATTTTTTTTAACTAAAATGAAGTTTGCAAAGTAAAATCATTTTAGACCTAAAAGCCTTGCGAAATCCTGGTGTAAAATGAACTAAAATAAAATAAAATAAAATAAAATGATTAAAACTGCTGAAAAATTTTAACTTAAAAAACATGAACTAAAATATGTTTTAAAATAATACAATATCAAACTAAAACAACTAAAAGCTAATTCTTCATTTATCCATCTAGGTTACAGTGTTTGGATGGATGAATGAAGCCATCCTAATGAACTGAATTAATTAACTGAAATAAAGCTGAAAAATAAAATAAGATCAAATAAAAATATTTGATGGAATACCTAAACTTAAGTGAAGTGAGTGAGTGAGTGAAGTGACATGTGGCCAAGTATGGTGACCCATACTCAGAATTAGTGCTCTGCATTTACCCATCCAAAGTGCACACACACAGCAGTGAACACACACAAACCGTGAACACACACCCGGAGCAGTGGGCAGCCATTTATGCTGCGGCGCCCGGGGAGCAGTTGGGGGTTCGGTGCCTTGCTCAAGGGCACCTCAGTCGTGGTATTGAAGGTGGGAGAGAGCGCTGTACATTCACTCCCCCCCCCTACAATTCCTGCCGGTACGAGACTCGAACCCACAACCTTTGGGTTATGAGTCCGACTCTCTAACCATTAGGCCACGACTTCCCCTTAAAAAATAATGAACTGAAATGTGTTCAAATAATAAAATTAAGAAGAAACAAGCTCCACTTGCTTCTTTACGAAACTTTAGGGCTGCCCCCTAATAGTCGATTAATCGTTAGAAAATGTTATTAGTCGCAGAAAAAAAAAAATCCACGGGCGAAGTCACGCAACGCAGTCCGTGACAGACAGATCGTTAATGGCTAGTCTATAGTAATACAGTACATCGAGCAGGACATCTAAAAGCTCGCCTATCATCCATCAACCTCAAATTTGGTTTATCATCTGAAATATGTAAGTATTAGTAACTCTACATGGCCGCTCAATCTAATGTTAACCTAGAGAAATGTGCGCTATATGTCTGTGAGGAGTGTGAAGCTGAACAGTAGCTCACTGCAGGACTGATGGAGGCGCCGGTGCGCTCACTTGCTCTTAAAATACTCCCTCATTTCTGCTCATACAGATAAGAGTAATAGATCTTTAGAATCTGTAGAGACTCAACATTTATTTGTGTGCACTCACAATAACAATAAAACGTGCTTTTGTAAAATAATGAAAGCAAACAGGATGCGCTTTCTGCCGTCTCGGTCTCTGTGAACTCGAGCGCGAAACACTGTGTATATCTTTGCCTTATAAAAATATATCTATAGAGAGTGAAATGTCTACTTTCAAATGAACCAATTCAAATGGGAAACAAATATACTCAGATTATGTAATCCGTATGAAACATGAATACAGGCTCTGCAGAGTCAGTGTCGCCGAATTCATCTCTTAATCCGAAACAAAAAGCACTAGTTTATCAAATTATTAAAATGTTAATGCAGTCTCCTTACTGTTTTTCCCTGACACATTCATAATCATTACTTCTGCTGGTGCGCTGTGGCAAGTTTTATGCGTGTTTGAGCACTTATTTGGCTATGTATGCAATTAAAGGCTCATTATAATGATTTAAAGGGTTTATTAATAAACGTTAATAAACGATTAGTCGACTAATGCTTCAAATGAACGACTAGCTGACCAGAAAAATCCTTAGTCGAGGGCAGCCATATGAAACTTGTTTCTGATTTTCAAAAATCAAAATGACTGAATATGCTGCAGACACCAGTACAGAAATACTTCTTGCTTTCTGAAAATACAGAATTGTGTTTGACGCAGGCGATTTGTTTTCAGACAATTTTGACAATGTTACATTACTGTCTGTTTTTTTCCCTTTTTTTTCCCATTTTTAAAAAACTTTTATTTAAAAGATTTAATTTAAATCTGCCGGTAAAAACAGGCATTATGATGACTAACAAATATTATATATAATATATTCAGTATTGTGTTAATTGCATATTTGGATTAGCTAATGTTGCTAGAAAAAGTGCAGAAAAATTTTGAAAATATAACAAAAAAATCAAGTTGCACATTGCAAATAATGCAACTAAAGTTGCAAATAAAATTGCAAATAATGCGGCAAGTGGTTGATTTGGCATTCATTCTTGCAATCTGAAGATCTAATTTAATTGCATTGAAATGCATGACTTGACAGCGGTGTTTTCTGCTGCTTTAGCCCGCGTTCGTCCTCAGATCTGCCTGACACCAGCGCTGCATTGTGCTTTAAGTACACTGTGACCTGACTGACTCCACTCAGTCCTGCAGAATAATCTGCTCTAATCCACACAACTACGCTCAAACTGAACTCAAACGCACATTTTCAGGAATTTCTGGCTGGATTGTGTTTGCTTTCGTGTCGTAAGACCATCTGGCCCCTGCAGCGCTGGATTCCTAATAAAATCACAGCGAGGGTTGATTCGCCAGCCTGTGTTTGACAGATGGTCATCTGGACTGAGTTTCGGCTCAGTTTGTTTACTGACGACATTATAAAACTGAAATAAAGCTAAAAATAAAAATAATAAAATAATAAAAGTAAAATAAATAATAATATTCAATGAAAAACATAAAATGAAATATGCTTTAAGTTGAAGTATTAAAGTTAATCAAACTAAATCAGAAATTAAAAAAAAATGAACAAAAGTTAAATCCAGGAAATCCTAAATAATTTTACTATGAGGTCAAAGTCTCAAAGTTCTATGGTTTTAGAGCAAAGAGGTCAACATCAATGCCCATAATTGAAGCTGTGGAGGAAATCACAAACACCCTAGACAGAAAAAAATATACAGTTGGAATATTTATTGATTTAAGGAAAGCTTTTGATACACTCAATCATTCAATCTTACTCCATAAACTGGAAAGATATGGCATTAGGGGAGTGGCTTTGATCTGGATCAAAAGTTATTTAACTGAAAGACAACAGTTTGTGAAGTTGGGCGGGTTTACGTCACAGTGTCTGGGCATTGCTTGTGGGGTCCCTCAAGGATCAGTATTGGGTCCCAAGTTATTTAATTTATATATAAATGACATATTCCATGTATCTAAATTATTGAAACTGATATTATTTGCTGATGGTACTAATATGTTCTATTCTAGTGATAATTATAATACACTTATAAATATAGTAAATAAAGAATTAGTAAAACTAAAAACATGGATGGATGTTAATAAATTATCTCTGAATTTAAATAAAACTAAAGTAATGATGTTTGGCAATTATAAAGAAAACTCAGAAGTATTAATAAATATAGATGGTGTTGCAATAGAAAAAGTGTCAGAAATTAAATTCTTAGGGATAACTATTGACAGTAAATTAAGCTGGAAAACACACATCAGATACATACAAGGTAAATTATCCAAAAGTATCTATATAATGAATAAAGTTAAATATGCCCTGGAATATAATGCATTATATACAGTGGTGTGAAAAAGTGTTGGCCCCCTTCCTGATTTCTTATTTTTTTTGCATGTTTGTCAGACTTTAATGTTTCAGATCATGAAACAAATTTAAATATTAGTCAACGATAACACAAGTGAACACAACATGCAGTTTTTAAATGAAGGTTTTTATTATTAAGGGAAAACAAAATCCAAAACTACACGGGCCTGTGTGAAGAAGTGTTTATATAGATGGTGTTGCAATAGAAAAAGTGTCAGAAATAAAATTCGTAGGGATAACTATTGACAGTAAATTAAGCTGGAAAACACACATCAGATACATACAAGGTAAATTATCCAAAAGTATCTATATAATTAATAAAGTTAAATATGCCCTGTAATATAATGAATTATATATATTGAATTGTTCATTAGTTTTGCCCTACTTATCTTATTGTATAGAAGTTTGGGGCAATAACTATAAAAGTTCACTACATCCCCTCTTCATACTTCAAAAACGTGCAGTTAGAATCATACATAAGGTGGGATATTTTGATCACACAAATATATTATTTCTGCAATCCAGACTATTAAAACTTTTTGATTTAGTTTATTTTTATACTGCACAACTCTTGTATAAAGTCAACAAAAATGAACTACCGGGCAATATTCAAAAGTTATTTACATGAAGAGAGGGGGCCTATAATCTGAGGGGATGTGGGAATCTTAAAGTCAAGGTGGTGAGAACCACCAGGACAAGTTTGTGTGTGTCTGTGTGTGGTGTCAAACTTTGGAATGGTTTGGGGATGCAGCACAAGCAATGCCCAAATATTTACCTATTTAAATCAAGATACAAAGAAATGGTGTTGAAAAAATATAAGGCTGAGGGAGGGATCTTGGTGTTCTAAGCATTGTGATTATGGGGTGATGGTTATTGTATAAAAAA
>NW_015506073.1:168359-171124 GCF_001515645.1 Sinocyclocheilus grahami
ATGCCCAAATATTTACCTATTTAAATCAAGATACAAAGAAATGGTGTTGAAAAAATATAAGGCTGAGGGAGGGATCTTGGTGTTCTAAGGATTGTGATTATGGGGTGATGGTTATTGTATAAAAAACGGTAGTATGGGATGATCATAATTATTCTTACTATTAATATTGATACTATAAATGGTGATATAATTACAACAGACCGGGATACGATTACATAGCTGAGCAAATAATAATAATGATAATGACGGGAGCAGATATTAATGTTTATTATAAATATTATTATTGTTATTTTAAAACTGTGATTTAACAATATAATAGGATATGGTTATATTTGATATATTACATGATTATTATAAATACTGGGACATATTAGAATGTTTATGATAATGAGGATTATTATAATGTATTATTGTGACTATTGAGACGTACATATTGTATTTGGGTATTTGTATACAACTATTATAATATCACATAAATTATTAGTAACAGACAATGGCAGCAACCATATGGTGTAATATATGGGAATGAATTGGGGGTGGGAGCAAATAAGTTCTACTTCTTTCCACTCCCTTTCGAGCAAGTATTATGTGTAGATATGTGTAACATAATTGTATATGTATGGATACATATATATGCGAGATAAACTGTTCTATTTTTCCATGTATGTGTATTGATATGTATATATATATATATATATATATTGCTCGAAATAAACTTAATAAACTTAAACTTAAAGTCATTAAACGTAAAAAATAAACTACTAAAACTATTAAAAATGAATTTAATTAATTGATTTAAATAAAGTTGATATAAGGCTGAAATAAAATAAAATAAAAAATATAAAAATAAAATATTTGATGAAAAACCTAAACTTTGAAATCATGCAAGGAGGAATGGCAGAGGATCCTCAAATCCAGGTGTGAAAAACTTGTTGCCTCTTTCCCAAAAAGACTCATGGCTGTATTCGATCAAAAGGGTGCTTCTACTAAATACTGAGCAAAGGGTCTGAATACTTAGGACCATGTGATATTTCAGTTTTTCTTTTTTAATAAATCTGCAAAAATGTCAACAATTCTGTGTTTTTCTGTCAATATGGGGTGCTGTGTGTACATTAATGAGGAAAAAAAATTAACTTAAATGATTTTAGCAAATGGCTGCAATATAACGAAGAGTGAAAAATTTAAGGGGGTCTGAATACTTTCCGTACCCACTGTATTTATTCATCTATCCATAAAACCCTAAATGATGTTACTACGAGGTTAAAGTCACTAAACATGAAGAAAAAATCAAAATAAATAAAAAATAAATTTAATTAATGAATTGAAATAAAATAAAATAAAATAAAAAATATAAAAATACAATACAAATATTTGATGAAAAACCTAAACTTTGAAATCATGTTGCCATGGCAAATAACCAACCTGAAATATGTTTTCAGTTATTTCAGCTCTAAAATTTATAGAACTAACTGAAATAAAAACAAATCTATTCATAAAACCCTAAATGAGGTCAAAGACACTAAAAATGTATTGAATTAATTAATTGAAATAAAATAAAATAAAAAGAAATATAATAAGTTGAAATAAAATGAAATAAATAATATTAGATGAAAATATCGCACAAATATTTCGTCAGTACGCATGCATGTGGTCTATTTGTGTTGTACAGACGGTCATCTGGAGCGAGTTTGGCGCGTTCTCTTACTGATGACGTTCGTCTGGCCGGTGGAGATGGTGTACTGCAGCTCGTAAGAAACCACGCTGAACTCATCCTCTGATGTCCAGTGAACGCTGATGGTGTCGTGAGACGCCGTGCAAAGCTCCTCGCGGATAGTGGGAGCATTCGGAGCTGAGACACAAAACAAAACATTTAGGTCACACATATGCAGTATATACTCAAATACTGCACGCACAGTACACATTAAGGATGCACCGATACCGGTATCGGGCCCGATACTGGTCTCCTGTACTCGTACTCGTTAAAATGCCCCGATACCACACAGCATGTGATAAGTGCCATATTCAGACAAAGAAACACCGACAACAGAACAACAGACAGCAGAATGGAGTTATTAGAGATTAAGGATGTATACGAAGTATATGTATGCAATGAATATAATGTTAAACATTCAATATTAACGCCTGTATAGCTGATGTGCGCGAGATAAAGCGCGCCGAGTGGATTGTGCGTGCGGCGGTGCAGATGCGCGAGCTTGTCGAGTGAATATATCTTTCTCACAGACATCACTGGAAAGTTTGTAGTTCGGTCGGATATGTCAAAAACAAGTAAGTAAAACAATGCACAAGTTACTTAACGGTAGAGAGAGAGCGAGAGAGAGCGAGAGAGAGAGAGAGAGAGAGAGAACGCGTGCGCAATTCTGTGTGATTCAAAGTGATCTTTGACGTTCACTCACTTAGCACACGCATAATTTGGATTAAAACTAAATCGTAAAAATAAGACCATTCATAGGGGCATTCACTATAAACATCATTTATTTTCAACCTTAGGCATACACGACTTTCTGGTGAAAGTGAGCAGCCTGTGTGAAATGCGCTAGGCTGTACTATTCTGCACCAGTACAAATACGTGCACACGTTGCGTGTGTTTTGCTTGTTTTGCTTGCTTGAGTGTTTCTGCATTATATGAGTGGCTATGGAACATAAATTGCAGCACGTTTCAGATGAAAAAACGTGACTTCTCTTTCTGAAAATATCACAGTTAGGAGATTTATAACGAGTGGTTCCCTGCATTTTTACAGCAAAGC
>NW_015506073.1:171751-185145 GCF_001515645.1 Sinocyclocheilus grahami
TGGGTCCAAAAATTATTCAGACCGAGTCTGGGGAAAAAACTGAAGTTGAGGTGTTCATGAAGCTGGGTGACAGCATGCCCAGGAGACTACAGGCTGTTGTTAAGGCTAAGGGCTGCCTGACTAAGTGTTGATAGTTGTGTAAATACTGTCATACTAACAGCTGTCTGAATACTTTTTGGTTGATTGCAATCCATTACATACCTTTCTATCAAAATTATCTAACATTATCAAGCTGAATTTGTTCTGACACAATTTAACTCTGAGTTCTTGTCATATTTTATTACCATTTTCTAAACTAGCGAATAAACTGTGATAATGTGAGAAATGTTGAAGGTGTCTGAATACATTTTGGTTTGACTGTATCTATTTGATAAATGAAGTTAACCAACTAACAATATACATACTCTTTTGGTTTCTGTACCCAGTATTTAAAAAATTTACAAATGCAATAAAAATATTGGTATCGGTACTCGGTATCGGCAAGTACCAACAATAAAAGTATCGGTATCGGGCGAGTACTGGAAAAAGTGGTATCGGTGCATCCCTAGTACACATACTGCATTCAAAAGGCCAGAAACACAGATGCCGAAGCTAATGCATTTCAAATGTGTTGTGCATACTTACCGCAACATGTAATGTGGTGGAAATAAATACATGCCTGTGCCATTAAACTGGATGTCATTACTAGCTGCAGTAATTGTTTCTAAGATCTCACTTCATGATCTCTCCTTTAAATTTAGTTTAACTTGATGTACTAAAATACCTAAAACTGAAATAAAAATTTATAAAATATAAAATATACAGTAATATATGAAGAGTTTGGTTCCAAAACGCTGTAAATCAATTTTGATTAATTTGAGTAAAAATGTTGAGATGAAAACCACTACTTTCTGTTTCAAACATTCACCTAGCATCTTTAGGTTATAGATACATATACACACATGTATTATGTAAACAAAAACTTTTATTTTGGATGTGATTAATCTCGATTAATCGTTTGATAGCACTAATATATATATATATTTCAGAATTATTTATTTTTATATATTATTATTTACTATATAATTAATTAATTATTCATTTTTTAAGATACATAATCCTGAGAAAAAAAGAGGAAAGTGTATATATATAAAAAGTTACTAATATATACTAATATATTTTATTTAAAAAAACCTATGCAAAACAACTAAATTATAAACAACTAGTAAATCATATATATTATAATATATTACTGTTTACTCAACATAAAATAGAACTTACATAGTCAGAATCCTTTACGTTCTTGTTTTTGCATAAAATGTTTCGTGCCTTAAAAGAGCAAACATACGGCAAAAATGTGGATGACGTTACTATTATTAGCATGAAGTGATTTTGCGCGACATCAGTGAGCAGTTGGCAGAGAAATAAAGCAGACTGTGTGTTTGAGGACTCCCTCAAGCCGGCCGTCTGCTGCGACCTCGCAGAGATAAAAACCAGAAAAACATATTTGCTTCAGCAGGAGCTCTGACTTCAGTCCCTTCTGCTCCTGAGAGAAGCACTGAAACACTGACATCTACTTCATCTGCTTCACACAAGACTCTCTGACAGTAGAGCGGCAACATCAACATCGCTACACCCTTTGACTGATTTTGGCACAAATGAACTCCATATAGAGTTACATAACTGTGACTTCATGAAGTTTAGATTTTCGCAATCATTACAGAGTTACAATCTATGAAGTTGCAGTGTTCAAGAATTGCATCCAATTCATTTTCAATTCAATTCGGCCACAGTATTCGACGGTAAACACACGACGCGACAATATATGGTTTATCCGAGTTCTTCAAGCCATCTCTGGTATTTTTTATAATAATAAAATATGTTTATAATAATAATTTTTCTGTTAAGTTGTTTGGGGCGTGCTGCTTTTTAATTGCAATTAGCTTAAATTAACATGCGCTTGCAGAGATCGAGCAGCTTTTACTACTGCGATTGTATAGCCTACATTTCATTTGAAAAATTCAAACTGCCTAATATTGTGAGCGCAAACTGTAATAAAAATACATTAATCTTCATAATAGCGCAGCAGCCCGCGGGCCACCTGTTGAGTACCCCGGCTTTAAAGCAACATCTAGCTGCATGCTGCCGATGATTGTGTATCCAATCCGCGTTCTGCACTGATCTGAACAAGTGAACTGACCTGTAAGGTAATCCAGACCCTCCAGCATCTTCTTCTCTCTGGAAAAGTCCAGTGTGAACGCGTCGAACGTGTCATTCAGGTTGATCTCTGGGATCAGGACCTGCGAGGACGCCGTCGCCATCGAGACTCTGGAATTATATATTTTAAACATGAAATAGGTTAACACCAGTGTTGGGGGTAACGCACTACAAGTAACGCAACTTGTGTAATCAGATTACTTTTTAAGTAACTGGTAAAGTAATGCATTAGAAGGAAATATCGGAGTTAACACCAGTTACTTTGTTTCTCATGTCTTGACTGACAGCTCTTGTGTTGCCATGGTGACAGAAATCGTGAGTAAGTGCAGAGCGTTGTGTGTGAACATGATCTTACTGTAGCTCTAGACTAAATATGAACATGTATTTACTCACCTGCACAAAAACACATTCAGTATTCCTCAAAATGAATAAAAACAGTCAAATGCAGACACAGAATATTATACAAACCCGCATTAAATAAATATGTTAAATAAGACAAACATGTATTTAATTCTATTTTATTAACCAATGTATTTGCTACTGAGCTTCGATGGTCCAATTCAAACATACTAATATACAAAAATGACACATTTGTGTTTCACTTTTGTTATTGCTGAATAGTGTTGAACTTTCTTCTCCTGCGTCATATTCTTCATGCAGTGCGCTCTACTGTACAGACGTGAGGCGGATTCATCTCACTTTTGTTGTGAAAGGGCTTGTACATTTGTAAAAGAAGAACTTTTTTATATCAAAAACAGACAAGCAAGCCCAGCCCAGATTTAAGAAGTAACTCAAAAGTAACGTAACGCATTACTTTCAATAAAAAGTAACTAAGTAACGTAATTAGTTACTTTTTTTTAAGGAGTATCGCAATATTGTAATGCATTTCTTTTAAAAGTAACTTTCCCCAACGCTGGTTAAGACATGCTAAGATAGCATGATAGTATAGCTTTATGTTAAATGTGAATGAGACCTTTTTAGTTACACGCTAGTACTTTTAAGATTTAAAAGCACTTATTGCACACGTTTGTTTTTTCCCCTGTAGTTTGGCTCCAGACTGACATTACGGCTTTTGCATGTAAAGTTTGCTCACCGCTCTGAGATGCTCTTTGCGGTCTGCAGGAATCGAGCGTGATCCGTCTCTTTCAGAACCAGATCGGCTTGAGTGATGAGCGAGGACGATCTCTCCACGAACTGCTTACAGTTAGCGATCTGTTGCGCTAGCTTTCTCAAGCGAACCACCTGGAAACACACAAACACACGTTATGAGGACGAAAACAGGCCAGCTCTGCCAAACCAGCATTAATAGTTTGTTTTGGTGAACTTTCCTGTTCTTGTTCCCACCAAATTTCTATGTAAATAGTCAGAAGATTATCCATTTTGTCATCAGATATAAAACAGGGTTTCTGCAGGATTGATGAAGGTAAGTTCAAGACTTCTTTAAGACCTGTTTAAGACCACAAAGTAAATTTGTGACCCTAGACCACAACACCAGTCATAAGGGTCCATTTTTCGAAATTAAGATTTATACCTCATACGAGTAGTTTCGTTTCGAGTGAAAACAGGGCGGAAAAGCTGGGAGGTTTTAAAAGAGAGCTAAGGGAATTATACAATGTATAATGAATGTATATATAAATGTACCTCTGAAGGTTCTGACTGTCTTCAGAAACGATTTGATGGCATTTTGTTTTCATCTTCGCTCCATGTAATACCTAAAGGACGTCTTCTTAATCGCAATACTGCTTTGTCCTCGGAGTTTACGGGAAACGGCTCTAATTCTGCTTTTCCATAAGCGCCACCTGCTGTCAGCAAGTGGATTTACACAGACTTATATTACATTCAGTCTGTGTGCAATTTCTGTCTAGCCAAAAATGGACAGAATTTGCACGCCCTGTTGTAAATATTGACCGGTTGATGAAAAACAAGCTTATGTGGATTCATACACATAAGCTATCTAGAATTATTTATGGAGCAGATAAAATACATATAATCATTTAATAATCAATTATCATTTTGATTTATAGCTTTTCTTTATTTAAAGGCTGAAATGTGAGGTTTACCTTTTTATGAAACTTTTTCAAAGCTTTATTTGAACATTTACATTAGATATTTCAGCATGCTATTAAACTGTTGTCAGTCAAGTTGTCATTTAAAATCCGAACATCATTGGTAATGTTATTGTTTTAGTGATTATGCAAACAAAAAGTATTTTATTTGTCGTTTGTTGATTTTTAAATATAAAACTTGGTGAAGTGATTTATGTGTCGGTACTTTTTGAACATGTCCAGCACATTTTAACAATACCGTGATAATACCGATAACCGTGATAATTTTGGTCACTATAATCGTGATAAGAAATTGTCATACCGTTACATCCCTACTCCAGGGTCACATTTAAGGAATAAATTTAAGGGAACACAATATCGTCTCTAAATGTAAATGTTTACCAAGAAAGACGGAAAGAAAATTTAAACTATGTTTAAACTGAAAATTAAAATAAACTCTAAAACTACATTAAAAAGCCATTACTTGAAATAAGATAAAATACTAAAAAGAAACTTCAAATTTTTTTTTTTTTACTTTTATTTTCAGCTAGTACTAAAATAACTAAAACTACATAGACAACATTAAAAAACAATAATAAAAATCATGCAATATAAATTACTAAGACTTTAAAATTAAACTGAATACTGAAACTATATAAATACAATGTTTTCAAATAGCTCTGCTCCCAACTGTTAGAAAATATGGAAATAACTTTTATTGCATTGTTTTGATCACACTGCAAAATATGAATATCTTCTTCAGTATCTTTGTCTTATTTTCCATTGCAAATGTCTAAAAGTTTCTTAAATCAAGACACATTTACTTGAGAAACAAAATGACATAAGATATGAAGTCTTGTTTTCTGTGAAATGGATCAAAATGAAGTGCGCTTCTGATTAAAACAAGACCAGTGGGCTCTGAAAAATCAACTCTATTCAAACTGAAATATCAGAAGCGGCATTAAAGTCAACCTGAAACCACTTTAGCAAATCATTTTAGTTGCATAATGTGAAAAGTATTTCTGTGTGAAATAGTTATTTTATCCATCTGCAATTATGAAAAGTGGGCATTGACATCATGACGATGACTAGGGCTGCCACTAACGACTATTTTTATTTCGATTAATCTATCGACTAATTTATCGATTAATCTAAACGATTAATTTCCCACAACAACAAAAAAATCAACTATTTTACTTACGAATATTTTATTAAACTATACTTAATTAAACCAAATGAAATCCAAAAGTAAAAAAGTAAAGTGCAACATAAAGTGCAAGAAGCAACTTTATCTCTCACAGTCCAAATCACTGAAATCAAAGTTCAGTGTTATAGTGTAACAATGACAACATGCCCACGTGTTCTAGTCTACTAATAATACAATTATAATCAAAAAACACTTTTTAAAGGAGAATTTACCAGAAATGTTATTTACCAGAATTTATTTAGGAGAAAAATGTAAGTGTGCAGTATTTCTGAAAAAAAAAGTTTTTTTTAAATAAAATCAATTAAATCTTTAAAATTTAAAAAAAAAAAAAAAAAGAGTATAGAAAAATGGATTTCATAGGGCCCTATAATTATAATAATTTTTTTGTGATAATAAAAATAGATGTTAGTGAACAATAGCCTTTAAAATTACTTAAAATACATATATAATAGCAATGAGGCAATAATAATTAGTTCAAATAAAGTATCAAAAGCAAGAAATCATATGGTTTTATTGAACAAAACTGTTAAAATACATAAATAGAGCTAATGTACATTACGCATTACAACAAAGGCCTGCAGGGGGCGCCAACGGCCTGATGATTATTTTTACACATTACTGTGCGATCTAATACTCGTTTAATATTGACCAAGCACCATTTCATTCAGATGTCCACTTAATCTTTAATATTTGGTCGTTTCTTTAGGACAGAAATGCTATAGCCACTGTAATTAAAAGAATATGTGGACACCAAAACGTGTAAACTTATTTTGAAACCGCGATGTATTCTCCTGAGTTTGCGTAGATTTATAAATGATTTACCTTACAAATCTGATGAAATGGCGCACGTTGTGTTCCCAGATGAACGTTATAATAAACCAAAACACATGTAAATGATAACAGTTCCTGTGTAGCTACTGTGAACGGAGCCGCTGTGTGACGCACGTACTTAAAGCGCATATACTGTATTAGAACTGCATCGCATATAATTATTTAATTAAATCGTAGCATTTGTGAATTCACAATTATGCTTAATTATGACTTTTAAATGGGTTTAATACATCATGCAGCCTTGGTAAACAGTCTAATAATGTGTTTTATGGATTCTCGTCCGTGAAATGCGCCACTTCCGGTATTTTGCCGGTTAGTCGACGAGAGCAAAACGAAGTCGAGGATTTTTAAAAATCGAATAGTCGAATAAAATCGACGAATCACGACAGCCCTAATGATGACAAACAAAGATTAAACTTTTGATAAAATATTACACATGCAAACTTTGTGTTTGTGGAATAACCGAGGAATCGTGCACAATAAGACCGGGAACACACATTAAGAAAGTAGATATGATTTTTTTTCAATTTTGTGTAAATTGTGAAATATATTAACGTCAATATCTGTTAAAATGTAATTCATTTCTGTGATCAGTGATTCTAATATGCTGCTTGAGAAACATTTCTGATTATTATCAGCTAATGCAGAGGGCGCCAATGGCCTGACGATTGTTTTTACACATTACTGTGCAATCTAATACTTGTTTAATATTGACCAAGCATCATTTCATTCAGATGTCCACTTAATCTTTAATATTTGGTAGTTTCTTTAGGACAGAAATGCTATAGCCACTGTAATTAAAAGAATATGTGGACACCAAAACGTGTAAACTTATTTTGAAACCGCGATGTATTCTCCTGAGTTTGCGTAGATTTATAAATGATTTACCTTACAAATCTGATGAAATGGCGCACGTTGTGTTCCCAGATGAACGTTATAATAAACCAAAACACATGTAAATGATAACAGTTCCTGTGTAGCTACTGTGAACGGAGCCGCTGTGTGACGCACGTACTTAAAGCGCATATACTGTATTAGAACTGCATCGCATATAATTATTTAATTAAATCGTAGCATTTGTGAATTCACAATTATGCTTAATTATGACTTTTAAATGGGTTTAATACATCATGCAGCCTTGGTAAACAGTCTAATAATGTGTTTTATGGATTCTCGTCCGTGAAATGCGCCACTTCCGGTATTTTGCCGGTTAGTCGACGAGAGCAAAACGAAGTCGAGGATTTTTAAAAATCGAATAGTCGAATAAAATCGACGAATCACGACAGCCCTAATGATGACAAACAAAGATTAAACTTTTGATAAAATATTACACATGCAAACTTTGTGTTTGTGGAATAACCGAGGAATCGTGCACAATAAGACCGGGAACACACATTAAGAAAGTAGATATGATTTTTTTTCAATTTTGTGTAAATTGTGAAATATATTAACGTCAATATCTGTTAAAATGTAATTCATTTCTGTGATCAGTGATTCTAATATGCTGCTTTGCTGCTCGAGAAACATTTCTGATTATTATCAATGTTGAAAACAGTCGTGCTGCACAATATTTTTGTGGAAACCGTGATATGTTTTATTTTTCAGGATTCACAGATGAACGGAAAGTTCAAAAGAACAGCATTTATTTGAAACAGAAATCTTTTGTAACATCATGTCTTTACTGTCACTTCTGATCAATTTAATGCGTTTTTGCTCAAGCACCTTTCCTTCTTTGATCTTAGTGCCGATGATTTGTCTCCTCTGCTGTACGATGTTTATCAGTGTGTCGCACTCTTCAGCCAGTTTGCTCTCTTGATGAGCCGCATTGTGCTGAAATAATAAAACAAACAAACAAAGCAATCAAAATGCATAATTTGGAGGCCGGTAGCGTGACATTGCATGCCTAAAATCATGCTACATGTGGTTTTAGAGAACAAAAACAACAGTGATATAATAAAATACATCAATATTTTATATAAGTCATATTTATTAATAATAATAATCAAAATAGCTGTATAATAAAAGCAGAATATCAGCGGTCTTAAATGAAACAAGTTAAAAAATTGTACTTACTTTAATGATTTACTTCATTATAAACTGACTAATAATGTCAAAATAATGCAAAAAAAAATCATAATGGTCCTAAAATAGGCTTAATTTCTTTAATATACAACTAAACTTATTTTATTTGAGCTATTTTCCCGTGCAAACTTAAACTTTATAGACATCACATAAAAAACACAAACTAAAACTAACAAAATTAAAATGAATATAAAACTATTAAAAAATGTCATTACTTGAAATATGATAAACATTAACTGAAATAAAACAAAACTATTTTTTTTCAACTTTATTTTAGCTAGTTGCCAAGGCAACATTTCTCATTTTCAACTTTGGTTTTCAACTAAAACTATATAGATATCATTAGAAAAATGAATACAAACATAATAATAAAATCACAAAAAAAGTTAATGATTAAAACTTTAAATTGAAAATATAAAAATAGCACCCAAAACAGCAACTACAAAAAACATTTTCATTATTTGAAATAAGATAAACATGAACTGAAATGAAAAAGCACTTTATTTTAGTTCAAATCTAACTTTGATGCTTGTTATCTCATAATTAGATTTTGAGACTTTAGCCTGGATTTCACAGAGAGGCTCACATAATGTTTGCATTTCGTGATAAATAAGTAAAAGAAACACTAAAGTGAATATACTGAACTCATTTAAGCCGATATAAGCTAAAGAGCTGTAATAATCCATCTGAAGGACTGTATTTGGGTCAAAGACGTTAAGACGTCCGCACAAAAGAAATGTACAAAAGTGATTATATGTCCATAGAAAGCACATTGAATGAAGTAAAGTGTCTACTTTTAAGGTTTCAAATAAGTGTTTGGAGAATAAAATGTCACAATTTGGTTGAAGTAATGTTACATTGTCATTCAGTGTAACACTTATATTTATGTAAAAATTCAAATGACATGCTTATTCTGACGTGTGCAGATTAAAATATATAAAAGAATAAGAGAGCTTGTTAAATTTTATTGTGTTTTAAATGAGTACAAATTCTTACTGACAAACGGGCAAAATCTAGGATAGTGGCACATTTTAAAAAATTGCAGCTAATTAGTAGCTGGGGTGAAACTAATTAGTCTTTTAATATGTCATAAATAGATTTTTGTTGTAAATATGCCTGACAAGATTGTTACACTCTCTTCTGTAAATCAGGGGAAACATGTATGACATTAATTTTTTGCTCAGAAAAACAAAAACAAAATTGCAATTAAATTAAACGGAAAACTTTTTAATTTTTTTGGGAAAAACAACAACAATTTAAAGCAGTATTACATTTTTTTTTTTATGCTTAAACGCTTTTTTGTGTTTGACTCGTGCAGAGATGAAAGTACCTCCACATGTTGACACGTCTGGATCAGCTTGGCCATCAGGTTCTCCAGCTCACTGTTCCTCTTGATCAGATTGCTGAGGTTGGAATCCAACATGTGCTGCGGGGAAAAACAACAGCAGAAAGAAAGCTCTGTAAAACGCCAGTTCATTTCATATCAGCACGGTTTAACTCACTGAGGGAAAACAGCAGAACTGAGTCCTCTACCAAATATCCTACATCCATAACTGAGTTTGGAGAAGCTGCGGCATCTGAAGCGCGACTCATGCACTGATGCGCCGGTCTGTCGTTAAGCATGTCAAGCGTCGTGTGTCCGCGGGCCTGAGCGCTGACGCTCGTCATGGGGGAGGGAGGAAAGCGTCTGCCACGGATTTGGTATTAAAAAAAGCAGATCAAGTCCGTTCGATGAGCTCCAAACTCATTTCTGCTTAACATGAGCAGTGGAGACCATCAGTGAAAATGCTTTTATTTTGCATTTAGCAAGTTTAATACAAAATGTTACAGCTACAGTGATATTATCAGATGATATTATTACATTTACATTACATTTAGTCATTTAGCAGATGCTGTTATCCAAAGCGAATTACAAACGAGGACAACAGAAGCAATTAACACCAACAAAAGAGCAATGATATGCAAGTGCTATAACAAGTCTCAGTTAGCTTAACGCAGAACACGTAACAAGGTTTTTTTAAATCATATAATAAATAAAAAGAAAACAGATAGAATAGAAAAAGAATAGAGCGAGTTAGTGTTAGAGGTCTTTTTTGCTTTTGTTAATTGTATAATAAATGAAAAGAAAACAGATAGAATACAAAAAGATTAGAAAGCTAGTGGTAGTTTTTTTTAAAGAATAGAATTAGAATAGAGAGTGCTAGAGTTAGAGGGTCAAATAAAGATAATGATTATAATGATAATGACATTATGAGTGAAAGTGAGCATGAAATGGCTTTAATGCAGGGTTATTATCGTTATCTAAAACTAAAACTATATAAAATATTTTATTTGCTTACAAATAAAAACATAAATATTAACTGAAATAAAATATTTTTAAAATTATTTCAGCTAGCTGCCAAAGCAGCATTTCTCATTTGTTTAGTTGAAATACTAAAATAACTCAAACTTTAAAACATAGACATAAAAAAACTAGTAAAATTGCGAAAAATCTAATAAAAAAAACTTAAAATTAAAATAAAAAAATAAATATACAATCTAACAAATTTACAAAAACTGTAAAAAAAAAAAAAAGATATTCATTACTTAAAATAAGAAAACACTAACTGAAATAAAATGTAAAAAACCTAAATAATAAAAACTTAATTTTATTTCAACTAGTTGTGAAGGCAAAATTTCTCTTTTTTTTAAGTACTAAAATAAAAACGAAAACTTGTAAACTATGCAGATATAACAAAAAAAAAACGAATAAAGTTATAAAACCGACAAAATTACTAAAACTTTAACATTAAAATGAAAACTGAAAATATAAAAATAAGAATTAAAACAATAAAAAAATGTATATTACTTGAAATAAGATCATCAACTCAAATAAAATTAAAAACCCTCAAACTTTTTTCACATAGTTGTCAAGGTAACTTTTCTCATTTTTGTTTTATGTGAAATACTAAAATAAGTAAAACTTAAAAATGATATAGATATAATAAGAAAAAATAAAGTAAAATTTCTAAAACTTTAAAATGACAAAGAAAACTGAAAATATGCAAATAAAATCTAAAAATATATTTGTAAAATGTATTATTTGAAATAACTGAAATAAAATAAAAATAAAAAAACTTGCTTGTTTTTACTTTGGCATTTGGCATTTTCATTCAGTAAAAAAAAAATAAGAAAAACTATATGGACAAAAAAATCTAATAAAAAAAGACAAGAAGAACACAACAAAATTACTAAAACTAACTAGAATTAAAATGAAAAAAGAAAATGTAAAAAATCTAATTAAAAATATTAACAAAAGCCATAATAGTACATAAATGCTGCTAAAACAACACTGATTTGACAGCAGCACTGGAGTAACGATTAAAATCTGATGATCGTGTTTTATAATTTAAGATTATTTTCTGGAAAAGAAGATCTGACCGTCTGTACGAATGTGCTTAATTGTTTAGTGTCCTAGAAACAGTGCAGAATATGAAACATTTTTCCTTAAAAAAAAAAAATTCCATTCAAACATCAGCTCGGTCTGACCAGCAAATAAAACAGCAAATGCATGTGAAATATGACATTTGAGAGTTTCATTTGTAAGGTTAGGAAATGAGGTCAGTGAGTTCAAACGATGACAAGAGACCAAAGAGAGCATGTGTAATGTGCACAACGCTAAAAATAGACAATCAGAGAGATGGAAATCATACTCTCTGCCGGAGCTCTGATTTAGATGACATTTAATCCCCGACACATTTTCTCAGATTATTCATCTCTGTTTATCTTTGGGATTTTAACCCGGATAGCACATCAAAAACAATCCTACTTCATTTTGGGCAATTGGAAAAACCCAGCAGATTATGCACAAGGTTACAGTGGGAAAATGATGAATATTGCAGCGATGCAGTCATTTCAATTTGAGCAATAATGCAAAAATTAAACCAAGTATTAAATTATGAATTTGACATAATCAGGCCTTTTTGTCCTGCATGTTTGTGCATGCGTGTGTGCTTATTTGGAAGTATGCACGCAGAATTAATCATGAGCGGTGAATCATACGATGCAGGATTTTGCACTCTGCAAAACGACAAAATGATTCTAATTTAACCTAATTACTTTGGATCAAAGTGTTGCATCAACATTAAAGGAATAGTTCACTCAAAAATGAAAAATTGCTGAAAATGTGCTCATCCTCAGGTCACCCAAGCTGTATTTCTTCATCAGGTTTGTAGAAATGTAGCATTGCATCAGTGTCTCAGCAATGGATGCTCTGCAGTGAATGGGTGCCGTCAGAATGAGAGTCCAAACAGCTGATAAAAACACCACAGTAATCCACACTAGGGCTGTGACGGTGGTCGCTTGCCATCGCGGTTGTCTACTGCCACCGGCGGTAGTGCACGTGACGTCACGTACTCTATAACAAGCATAATACGAAGTTTTGTATACAAGTGTAATAACAGTAATAACAGTAGCGGAACAGTGAACCGTGTCTACACCGGACGCGACACCGCCGCGTCGCAACAGGTTGAGTCTGTCTAGTGTCTACACAGGACATCTGAACTCTGTCAGTACCTCATAAACAGAACGAGGCAGTTTACCGTCGGGGATTTGTCATGTTGTGTCGAGCCGCATCCAGTGTAGCATCACTGATTATAATGAGTTTTATAGTATTTAGTTAGTACTTTCTCGTTGAACTGTATTATTTCTTTGATATTTATTTTAGTGTTTTGCAGGCTGCGTATTCACTGACTGAAGTGCTAAAATAAACACGAGCTCACGAGTTGAATCGGGTGTGTTAGATGAGTGAGACAGTGCTCACTGCTCCAGGACATAAGAGACATGTTCTTAAATGTGACTCATATATGCATGCACAGTTTTAAGGCAGCTTTAATCGCCTTTTTGGTAACTTCATGACTTAACTGACCACGTGAGTGGGGTGGCCAACCCTAACCCTGCCCCTGCGTTAAATATTTTTAATGCGTTAAACTGAAAAAAAATGTGCCTGCATTAACACGCTAATTTTGACACCACTAATATATATATATATATAT
>NW_015506073.1:186322-188452 GCF_001515645.1 Sinocyclocheilus grahami
AGATTTATACCTCATCTGAAAGCTGAATAAATAAGCTTTCCATTGATGTATGGTTTGTTAGGATAGGACAATATTTAGCTGAGATACAACTATCTGAAAATCTGGAATCTGAGCGTGCAAAAAAATCTAAATATTGAGAAAATCATCTTTAAAGTTGTCCAAATGAAGATCTTAGCAATGCATATCACTAATCAAACATTAAGTTTTGATATATTTATGGTAGGAGATGTACAAAATATCTTCATGGAACATGATCTTTACTTAATATCCTAATGATTTTTGGCATAAAAGAAAATTTTATAATTTTGACCCGTACAATGTATTGTTGGCTATTGCTACAAATATACCCCAGCGACTTAACACTGCTTTTGTGCTGCAGACTCACATTTATTGCACCAACTTGGTTTAGGGTTTTTCAAAACAATCCCTAAGTAATCATCCTACTGCAGCATCCCACACTCAGGTTTAATTCATGCAAACGATCAGTCAAACAGTTGTGCATCTAACTACCCATGCATCAATGCAACCACCTAGAAACCATCCACAAAATGTTATGTTGAACGTAATGTTACTCGCCGTTTCTTTGTAATTATTTGTGAAATTTGCTATCGATTTCTGAGTGAAAATTACTTCTAAGTCAATTCCACACCATTTTTTAGTGCAGTTCATGTTAAAATACTATATTGTCGACACTATATTGTTTTCAGATCAGCACAGATGATTTCATAGAAATTAATGATAAATGCTTTAATAGTTAAGTTTTTTATCTAATATAATTCTGCAAAACATTCAAAGAAAAAAAACACTGAGCACGGTTTAATTTTCTAAAGGGCATTTGTCTGGAGTCAGAAGTGCTTGCGTGTCAAAGAAAAGGGCTCGTCTGAATGATTTATAACCACTTCAGGCTCTCTAAAAATGTTCTAGCAGTAAATATAACCTCTTGTCTATTATTTATTACAATAAACAACAGTTATACAGGGTTTGTATCTAGTTTTCTTTATATCTTGTTTTCTATCTTGGGTCCATTCTAAGCACAAATACAGCTACTGTAAAATATACATGTGATATATGCAAGATATATACATTACAAAATACATTTTTAAACTTATTTTAAAGTTTTAGGAGTTGAAAAATTCAAAATAAACAAACATAAAATTATGACAAAAAAAGATAATCAGATGATTTTTTTGTTCTACAGAAGCTCAACACGCTCTTAGTGTTATTTTAGTAACATTTATATAGTATTTTAGTTTTTAATATTTAATTTAATTAAAGTTTTAGCAATTTTGTTGTGGTTTTGACTTTAATATGTCTATATATTTTTAATTCTTTTTATTCATTCTTTTTATTTAGTTTTAGTTTATTCAGTTTTAGTCATTTAAGTACATCAATTTACATTTAACAAAACATTATTTTTTATTTTTTTATTTTGCAATTCTCATTATTCTGAGGTGATTCTCATCGTTTTAATTAAAATACATAAATATCACCATGATTGAAATTATACTTGAAATAAATTTGAATATTAAATCAAATTGAAATAATTAAACATAAAAAATAAATTACATTTTATATATGTGTGTGTGTGTGTGTGTGTTTATTTTCTATTATTTTGAAATAAATCTGAAATGAAAACAATTTGAAATAATACTATATAGAGACATTTATTATTTATGTTTAATAATTTCATTTCAATTAACATTAATTTTATTTCAAGTAACAAAAATATTTTTTAAAGGTTTTATTTTAAAATATTTTTGTTACCAGATGAGAGAGATTCTCATATTCATGATCATTTGCCATTCAAATTATTATGTTCATCATATTATTTGTAATGAAACAGATGACAAAGACATAACATAATACAGTATTAGATTTAATTTCTGGGTCACATGTGACACAGGAGCCACTCTGTGTTTGTGTGTCACACGCAGTATGTGCATCACATGATCAGCACAAGCAAGATCAGGCAGAGAATCATGTTTACAGCAGATTGACTGAAGCTTCAGATCCTCGTCGAGCTGTAAAATAGGTCATATGATGCTGCAACACAACATACAGCTCAACGAGCCGCAGCACAATGTCTGCGCACATGAATCATTCATTCCCTCCAGCAAACACACACACACA
>NW_015506073.1:188462-189234 GCF_001515645.1 Sinocyclocheilus grahami
ATTAGAATAGAGAGTGCTAGAGTTAGAGGGTCAAATAAAGATAATGATTATAATGATAATGACATTATGAGTGAAAGTGAGCATGAAATGGCTTTAATGCAGGGTTATTATCGTTATCTAAAACTAAAACTATATAAAATATTTTATTTGCTTACAAATAAAAACATAAATATTAACTGAAATAAAATATTTTTAAAATTATTTCAGCTAGCTGCCAAAGCAGCATTTCTCATTTGTTTAGTTGAAATACTAAAATAACTCAAACTTTAAAACATAGACATAAAAAAACTAGTAAAATTGCGAAAAATCTAATAAAAAAAACTTAAAATTAAAATAAAAAAATAAATATACAATCTAACAAATTTACAAAAACTGTAAAAAAAAAAAAAAGATATTCATTACTTAAAATAAGAAAACACTAACTGAAATAAAATGTAAAAAACCTAAATAATAAAAACTTAATTTTATTTCAACTAGTTGTGAAGGCAAAATTTCTCTTTTTTTTAAGTACTAAAATAAAAACGAAAACTTGTAAACTATGCAGATATAACAAAAAAAAAACGAATAAAGTTATAAAACCGACAAAATTACTAAAACTTTAACATTAAAATGAAAACTGAAAATATAAAAATAAGAATTAAAACAATAAAAAAATGTATATTACTTGAAATAAGATCATCAACTCAAATAAAATTAAAAACCCTCAAACTTTTTTCACATAGTTGTCAAGGTAACTTTTCTCATTTTTGTTTTATGTGAAATACTAAAATAA
>NW_015506073.1:189366-202258 GCF_001515645.1 Sinocyclocheilus grahami
AAAATCTAATTAAAAATATTAACAAAAGCCATAATAGTACATAAATGCTGCTAAAACAACACTGATTTGACAGCAGCACTGGAGTAACGATTAAAATCTGATGATCGTGTTTTATAATTTAAGATTATTTTCTGGAAAAGAAGATCTGACCGTCTGTACGAATGTGCTTAATTGTTTAGTGTCCTAGAAACAGTGCAGAATATGAAACATTTTTCCTTAAAAAAAAAAAATTCCATTCAAACATCAGCTCGGTCTGACCAGCAAATAAAACAGCAAATGCATGTGAAATATGACATTTGAGAGTTTCATTTGTAAGGTTAGGAAATGAGGTCAGTGAGTTCAAACGATGACAAGAGACCAAAGAGAGCATGTGTAATGTGCACAACGCTAAAAATAGACAATCAGAGAGATGGAAATCATACTCTCTGCCGGAGCTCTGATTTAGATGACATTTAATCCCCGACACATTTTCTCAGATTATTCATCTCTGTTTATCTTTGGGATTTTAACCCGGATAGCACATCAAAAACAATCCTACTTCATTTTGGGCAATTGGAAAAACCCAGCAGATTATGCACAAGGTTACAGTGGGAAAATGATGAATATTGCAGCGATGCAGTCATTTCAATTTGAGCAATAATGCAAAAATTAAACCAAGTATTAAATTATGAATTTGACATAATCAGGCCTTTTTGTCCTGCATGTTTGTGCATGCGTGTGTGCTTATTTGGAAGTATGCACGCAGAATTAATCATGAGCGGTGAATCATACGATGCAGGATTTTGCACTCTGCAAAACGACAAAATGATTCTAATTTAACCTAATTACTTTGGATCAAAGTGTTGCATCAACATTAAAGGAATAGTTCACTCAAAAATGAAAAATTGCTGAAAATGTGCTCATCCTCAGGTCACCCAAGCTGTATTTCTTCATCAGGTTTGTAGAAATGTAGCATTGCATCAGTGTCTCAGCAATGGATGCTCTGCAGTGAATGGGTGCCGTCAGAATGAGAGTCCAAACAGCTGATAAAAACACCACAGTAATCCACACTAGGGCTGTGACGGTGGTCGCTTGCCATCGCGGTTGTCTACTGCCACCGGCGGTAGTGCACGTGACGTCACGTACTCTATAACAAGCATAATACGAAGTTTTGTATACAAGTGTAATAACAGTAATAACAGTAGCGGAACAGTGAACCGTGTCTACACCGGACGCGACACCGCCGCGTCGCAACAGGTTGAGTCTGTCTAGTGTCTACACAGGACATCTGAACTCTGTCAGTACCTCATAAACAGAATGAGGCAGTTTACCGTCGGGGATTTGTCATGTTGTGTCGAGCCGCATCCAGTGTAGCATCACTGATTATAATGAGTTTTATAGTATTTAGTTAGTACTTTCTCGTTGAACTGTATTATTTCTTTGATATTTATTTTAGTGTTTTGCAGGCTGCGTATTCACTGACTGAAGTGCTAAAATAAACACGAGCTCACGAGTTGAATCGGGTGTGTTAGATGAGTGAGACAGTGCTCACTGCTCCAGGACATAAGAGACATGTTCTTAAATGTGACTCATATATGCATGCACAGTTTTAAGGCAGCTTTAATCGCCTTTTTGGTAACTTCATGACTTAACTGACCACGTGAGTGGGGTGGCCAACCCTAACCCTGCCCCTGCGTTAAATATTTTTGAATGCGTTAAACTGAAAAAAAATGTGCCTGCATTAACACGCTAATTTTGACACCACTAATATATATATATATATATCTTCCGGCTAAAATACTAGTCCATAATCCATATTATAATTTTTTTATGGAGACTGTGAATGGGATTTTAACTTCAGATAATGACTGTTATTGTTACATAAAACATTTTCATCAATTAAAATATAGTTTAAATAATATAAAATATAAATATTATATGAAGAACTTAAACTTAAAATACTTAAATGAAAATTATAAATGCTGACTGAAATAAGTATGTTTATTCTGAAGTACTACAATGATTAAAACTAAACCTGGAATAAAAATGTATTATTAAATATGATGAAATAAAAATAAAATATAAAAATACTTGAATTTTCGAAAATGTTTTTCAAACTTAAAAAAAAAAATTAGAAATGCTAAGAAAACTTAGAAAACTAACTTAAATAAGTTAAACTAAAAATTAGTTTTACTAAAACTAAAACAGAAATAAAAATACATGCACAGATCAAGCAGCGTTTACGAGCCAAAACAGTCCAAAACAGCTCTAAACAAATATGTGGCTGGATTTTGATGTGAGAGGCAACAGAAGATGACTTTTTCACTGGAGGAAGAGTTATTATGGACTCGTATTTTAGCCAGAAGCAACAAGTTAAAAACATCTTAATAATGGATTTGTTTCTTACAAACACGCAGCTTTTGATTACTTGTGGATTATTGTGATGTTTTTATCAGCTGTTTGGACTCTCATTCTGACGGCACCCATTCACTGCAGAGCATCCATTGCTGAGACACTGATGCAGTGCTACATTTCTCCAAATCTGATGAAGAAACACACTCATCCTGATCTTGGATGGCCTAAAGGTGAGTACATTTTCAGTACATTTTTAGGTAAACTATTCCTTTAAGATCCCCATTGGCGGGAAAATAAGTGAGATTTTGTCATTTCTGAACTTTTCTTCTTTAGCTCCATTGAAAGAGATATGTTTCCACATGTCTCATTCGTAGGGAAATAAGTAGAAAAAAATATGTGATCCACAGGCTCAACTGGTATTTCTGCAGAACATGCTCATTTTTAAAGAAAAACTGCTTTCAAAGCACAGAGCGAGTGCAGCAATCTGACAAAGCCCCGTGAAATATGATCGCTGTACTGTCTGTGGACTCCGAGCTTCACTCACTCCAGTCATTTCCAGCGGTCGGATTTCTCTCAGGAGGGAACAGCGGTGCTTCCAGACAAAGGTGTAGAAACAAACACGCTTTCCAACAAGAGGAAACCACCTGACTTCCTTTTTTCATCCGTTCCGAATGACTTTCCACTTATTGTCTGCCGTTGAGAGCGTTACAGTACGTTTGCAAAGAAAAAGTGTGTGTGGCCTGTGCTGTTGGAGCTGTATTATGTTGACTAAAATACAATGTGACCCTGGAGCACAAAACCAGTCTTAAGTGTCAATTTTTCAAAATTTAGATTTATACCTCATCTGAAAGCTGAATAAATAAGCTTTCCATTGATGTATGGTTTGTTAGGATAGGACAATATTTAGCTGAGATACAACTATCTGAAAATCTGGAATCTGAGCGTGCAAAAAAATCTAAATATTGAGAAAATCATCTTTAAAGTTGTCCAAATGAAGATCTTAGCAATGCATATTACTAATCAAACATTAAGTTTTGATATATTTATGGTAGGAGATGTACAAAATATCTTCATGGAACATGATCTTCACTCACTCATACACACACACACACTCACACACACACACACACACTCACACTCACACACACTCACTCACGCTTTTCACAATTTTCAAAATTAAATTATAATTTTTATTTTTTAATTATTAAACAATCATTTTTTTAAACTAATTTTTGGTAATGAAATATTAAAATAGTAATATTTCCTATTTTGTTTTTATTATCATATTATTATAGATTTTTTTATAATAATAATAACAATAATGATGATGATGATGATGATGATGATGATGATAATAATAAATTGTGCAGCCTTACGTTTTTTTTTTTTTTTTACTTTTAGAATTGCAATTCTTATCATTAAAAAAACATCCTCAAATTGTTTTGCCCAATCAGATCCATTCAGACCATTTGACCCAATGTTGGAAAATTGTATCTCATTATATCATTATGTAAATTATTATTATTATTATTAATAATAATACTTGATTTTTATTTTACAGTGAAATACTATAATAGTAATATTTATTTTATTTTAATTTAGTCATTTTTATGTAGTTATACTACTATTACTACTACTACTACTAATAATAGTAATGATAAATTGTGCATCTCTACAAACAAGCACAGCAAACCTGATTTTTTTTTTTTATATATATATATTAGGGCTGTGTATCACCAGCAATGTCATGATACGATACATATCACAATACAGAGGCCATGATACGATACGTATCACGATACATGACTGCACCTCAGCAGAATTTAGAAAAACAGCTGTTTATTAAACACTGCTTACTATAGGGCCATTGCTAACTATTGGCAGAGCAGGCATCTGACCTCTGCATTATGAAGGGCCTCCATAACTGTACCACAGTACAATATAGGTAATGGCATATGTTTCATGTTTACATTGGGCACTCCCCACCAGGTACAGTATTCTGATTGTTTGCATCTTGTTTTTAAGCCCATAAATAATAATATACTTGTTCTAATACATTTATATTGTAATGTACTCATTCTAATTTGATAAAGATAAGTAGCACGTTTATCAGATATTTCCGTACTGCGCAAGTGTAAAGCTCTGTTTTGGGGATTACGTCTCTTTATATCAGGCAACCCAGTTGTGTTCCTCTGCGGCCAGATTATTAACAGATGCTCTATTCATTCTTTTTTAGAAACCTCGCACTTTTCTACTCAATTTTAAACGTTGTAAAATTAAGCGAGGTCCACCGCTGCACACGTGCCACAGTATCGATACAGGGCCAGCTGTATCGAAACTTGTATCGTCAAATCTCTGTGACGATACATCGTCGTATCGATATTTTGAACACAGCACTAATATATATATAAATCACAATTGTAATTTTTTATCAGAAAATTCCCCAAATTGTGTAGCCCAACCAGTTCTTTCATCCCTATTAGGGCTGGGACAATAAATCGATGCATCGCGAATCGAGAAATGATTCTGCATTGATTCTGAGATTATCGGAATGCATCGCGATTCTCTCTCGAATCGATTCTGAGTTTAGTTTTTAACAGCAGATGGCACTGCATGCTTTAGAAATAGCCGAATTCTGCTTGCTTCCAGTTCCTTACACACGCACCATTTGAACCTAAAATAATCATTCATAAAGTTCGAAAAGGTTGAAGCGAATTAGAAGGATGTTCACAGTGGGCTGTGTTTACATTAATCTCGCATCATAAAAGTCGATGTGCAAGTATATTTAACCACTTACATGACTCAGCCGAACGCACACTCTTCTTCGTGAGCATTTGAGTGTGCGGTTAAAAATTTGCCTAGAGCGCCATCTGCTGTTAAAAACTAAGCTCAGAATTGATTCGAGAGAGAATCACGATAATCTCAGAATCAATCCATGAAACGCGATGCATCGATTTATTGTCCCAGCCCTAATCCCTATGTTTGAAAACTGTCTCTTACCGTTTCTTATCATAATATAAATGTTTCTTATTATATTGCATTTTAAATCGCAATTGCAATTTATTTTTTTCAGAATATTTCTTAAATTGTGTAGCCCAACCAGTTCTTACATCCCTATGTTTGAAAACGGTCTCTTACCGTTTCTTACAGTGATGTAAATTATTCTTATTATATTGCATTTTAAATCACAATTGAAAAAAAAATTTTCAGAAAAAAATTATAAAAATCCACAATTTGTGCAGGTCTAGGAGCCCAATATTGTAAACCGGCCTCTCACCTTCAGCTTGTCGAATCGCTCTCCCAGCGCTGCCACCTGGTGTTCACGGTGATGCCCGACCAGTTTGCACAGTGAGCAAATCAGCTGGTCGTCCGTCACGCAGTACATGTTGACCTTCTCCTCTCCGTGCTCGGGACAGGCCAGTCCTCTGAGGCGCGAGTCCGGCACGGGTTTGGTGAGCCGGTGTCCCGTGAAGGGCTTCTTGTTGGGGTGAGTGGCGCGCAGGCATTCCTGGCAGTACGAAACCTCGCAGGTGACGCAGGTCTTGACCGCCTCCTGCGGCGGATCCTGCTCGCAGAACTGGCACTGGACAGCTTCGCACGGTGAACTCATGACCCTGCCGTCATCCACCGCCACCGAGGGGAACGGATCACGGCTGCAGCGGCGCGTCTCGCTCGGCGAGTTCGGCCCGCTCAGAGATGCCTTCTGGAAGCGGTCGATGATGTTCTGCAAAGTGACGTTGCGTTTGAGGCCGTCTAGACCCTGCTGGTTGAGAGTGATGACATAGCGACAGGTGGGACACTGGAAGGCAGAGTAGGGTTTGCTGGACTCGTCGAGCGAGGGACAGTGGGACACCAGAATGCGATGGGCGCAGTTGAAGCACAGGCTGTGGGCGCAGGGCAGCAGTAGAGGATCCTCGAAAAGTTCCAGACAGATTGGGCAAGTCAACTCCGACTCCAGTGTGTCCATCTTCAGTGAAGCGATGGGGACGTCAGCGAAACCCAGGGAAGCCGTTTAGCCGTCTGCAAACAAGTGAAAGACAACCTCCGCTGTTACATTACCGCTCAAATGTTAACGAAATTAATACATACTCCTGCAACTCTGTTTTTCCTATTCACTGTGATCAGTAAGAAAGGTACAAAGTCACTTTCCAGAACCTTCACTGTCTCTGTTGTTCTGTGGAGGATCAAACATCCAACCTGTTCGATCTGCTTTTATTCAGTAAGGACGCATTAAATTGATCAAAAGTGCAACTCCGACTCCAGTGTGTCCATCTTCAGTGAAGCGATGGGGACGTCAGCGAAACCCAGGGAAGCCGTTTAGCCGTCTGCAAACAAGTGAAAGACAACCTCCGCTGTTACATTACCGCTCAAATGTTAACGAAATTAATACATACTCCTGCAACTCTGTTTTTCCTATTCACTGTGATCAGTAAGAAAGGTACAAAGTCACTTTCCAGAACCTTCACTGTCTCTGTTGTTCTGTGGAGGATCAAACATCCAACCTGTTTGATCTGCTTTTATTCAGTAAGGACGCATTAAATTGATCAAAAGTGACTAGGGATGCACCGAATGTTTGGCAACCGAAATTATTCGGCCGAAAATAAGCGAAAAGGCCGAATAATATGTACCGAACAATGGCGAACGCGATCAAATAGAAGCACGCACTAATGCACCAAACATGTCGGCAGTGTGAAAGTATTTAAAACTATCAGAGAAAGACGCAGACATCATTACAAGCACGAAGCACAGACAGCGAGAGACTGTTTAGTGCTGCATCACATGTCTCCGATGAGATGAAGAGGTGGCTGATGCTGGTGGTTAGGCTACTGTATGATGATTGAAATCGTGAAATGGCCTCAAACGATTAGTAAATAAACTGCAGAATATTATATTTTCTAATGCACGCACGAATTGCATTTATTCTGACAGTGCTGCACGAGCACGCAGCGCCAGGGTTAAAAGTCCAAAGCGCGAGGAAAATCTGCGCTGAAATGTGTTACTCGTCAGTTGCTCAGTAACATTTTTGTGAATTTTTTTAAAGGCATGTGACAATGTGATAAGTGCGACAAACATCTTCCCAAATTCATAATGAGAATCATTTATAAATCTGCATGCTGTTGTCAACAAAAAGAAGTACTGAGATCTTCCTGCGGGTTTCTGACAAAATAAAAGCTACAACTCCATCGACATTCATAAATGTTAGTATTGTAATTTTACTGTTGTTCTGTAAAATAAAATAGTAAGACAATAATAATGATAATAATAATAACCCTGCAACATCTCTATTAATACATTTATTATAACATTCACACGTAGTGTTCAAATTGGGATCTGTCATATATTCTAATGTTTTAAAAGAAGTCTCTTCTGCTCCGCAAGGCTGCCTTTATTTGTACAGTAAAAAATACATGCCTGATTCAAGTCTCAAAAATGGCCAAAAAATATTATTTTACTAACTTATTAATTTTAAGTTTTTAAGGATATAATGTCTGCTAGAATGTTCAAAAAAATATTCAGTGTTAAGTAAATATTTTTAAATTGTTGTTTTGTAATTGATTTTTTATTTGAAAAGCAGGACAAAACAGTAAATAGCACATTTTGACTATTTAATGTATGCAATGGTGAAAAAAAAAGCCAAAATAGACCTACATGGGGGAAAAAACGCAAAAAAACGGGTTCGGTATTCGGCCCTGTATTTAATTTTGTTCGGCTTCGGCCAAGAATTTTCATTTCGGTGCATCCCTAAAAGTGAGAGTAAAACATTTATAATGTTACAAAAGATTTCTATTTCAAATAAATGCTGTTCTTTTGAACTTTCAATTCATCTGTGAATCCTGAAAAATAAAGTGTATCACGGTTTCCACAAACATATTAGCATTGCTAATAATCAGAAATGTTTCTTGAGCAGCAAATTAACATATTAGAATCATTTCTGAAGGCTCAAGTGACCAGGGGCGGAGCCAGGGGGTCGTGGCCACCACTGACCTAAGCTTGGCCACCCCTTTGGCCACCCCACTCAAAACTGATGCTTTTTGACAAGAAATGCATTTATTAAGACGCGGAACCGCCGTATCTCTTTATGACCATCAAATTGGAGAATTTTCGGCACGTACTTCAACTTCGCCTCAGCGCCAGGCGCAAGTCAAACAAGCATGGAAATTAAGGAACATGTGCCAAATGAGCTTCAGCAGAACAACAGTGAACTGCGGTCTGATGAGATGTTGTAGGCTATATGTCAGTAAAACAAACTTTCCTCTCCTGACAGCTGTTTTACCGTGCTCACGGCGCACACTCTTCAACTTTACGCGAATATAAGCCGCACGCTCTATATCGCTTCATCATAAATAATGCGTGCAAGAAACTATGAGCATACAATGTAGTTCTGACGTCATGAAATTACCAAAAAGGCAAGTGCATATACATAATTAGTGCATTCATTTATGTATAGCATCATATAAAAGAATGTCTCTCTAAGAAATGCATGTACTAAAAGATTGTGCAATTCGAGATCACAATATAGTTCTACACAATAAGGTGCAAGCTGTAATTTAATGCACAAGTAAATATGAACACAGTGCACTTATACTAGAAAACATGCACTATTTAATTTTTTTTATTTTGTAAAGTACGAAAATGAAACCATTTAAATGCATAAAACTAATTTTACATTCTGGCATTTATGTGCTGTTGACTTCCGTCCTTTTTTTTATTTTTATTAACCAATTCTTATCACTATCTGCATGTCTCATCAATGACTATGCAATGGAGAACAAGCTTTTGGTGGTTTTGAGAACCTGAACCAAGCTGCCTGAGTAATAAAGCTATAGTGAGCCCCTTTATTAAAATACCTGGAGGTGGGGAATAATACACAAATTGTCATGTTCACTCAGCATTACTTGATCTAATTCACAAATATCTCAAATACAATTTATTTGAAATTAATTGTATTCAGTTGTGTTTTAGGCACTAAAACAGTCCAATACTTTATGAAGATTTCTGTGCCACCCCAGACTGGTTGCTGGCCCCTCCCTGGCCACCCCAATAAAAACATCCAGGCTCCGCCACTGCATGTGACGCTGAAGACTGGAGTAATGATGCTGAAAATTCAGCTTTGATCACAGAAATAAATTACATTTTAACAGATATTCACATAGAAAACAGCTATTTTAATTTGTAATAATATTTCACATTATTACTGCAATTTTGATCATAAATGCAGGTTTGGTGAGCAGAAGAGACTTCTTTCAAAAACACTACTGACCTCAAACTTTTGAACGGGGGTGTATATTGCCTCAGCAACCACTCAAAGCTTTCATGACTCATTTATATTTCATAATCATAAGCTGCAGGAAAGACAAACCAAAAGTGAGACCTTTTTATCTTAGTCGATTCTCCTAAAAAAATGATCCTGCTATTCCAATGTTTCTCCCGAGTAAAAGACCTCTAGAGATCTCAATCATGTCTCAAACTGTGCTCCAATTTGCTGTGATTTGAGTGACTTATATATCGGGTCATTCTGTGCCAAATCAACCACATTTCAGAAAATTTCCTGACTTAAATGTTTGATTTTGTAAACATAAATAATGATGAAAACCAAAATATCAGATGCCATGGATGTATATTTACCCAGTAATCCACTATTTTGTTGAGGGGGGTCAAAATTATAGTATTCACCTGAGATTTTGAGGCAAATTACAGACTTTGTAATCACACACACACTCACTCTCCCTCTCTCACACACACACTCACTCTCCCTCTCTCACACACACACTCACTCTCCCTCTCTCACACACACACTCACTCTCCCTCTCTCACACACACACTCACTCTCCCTCTCTCACACACACACTCACTCTCCCTCTCTCACACACACACTCACTCTCCCTCTCTCACACACACACTCACTCTCCCTCTCTCACACACACACTCACTCTCCCTCTCTCACACACACACTCACTCTCCCTCTCTCACACACACACTCACTCTCCCTCTCTCACACACACACTCACTCTCCCTCTCTCACACACACACTCACTCTCCCTCTCTCACACACACACTCACTCTCCCTCTCTCACACACACACTCACTCTCCCTCTCTCACACACACACTCACTCTCCCTCTCTCACACACACACTCACTCTCCCTCTCTCACACACACACTCACTCTCCCTCTCTCACACACACACTCACTCTCCCTCTCTCACACACACACTCACTCTCCCTCTCTCACACACACACTCACTCTCCCTCTCTCACACACACACTCACTCTCCCTCTCTCACACACACACTCACTCTCCCTCTCTCACACACACACTCACTCTCCCTCTCTCACACACACACTCACTCTCCCTCTCTCACACACACACTCACTCTCCCTCTCTCACACACACACTCACTCTCCCTCTCTCACACACACACTCACTCTCCCTCTCTCACACACACACTCACTCTCCCTCTCTCACACACACACTCACTCTCCCTCTCTCACACACACACTCACTCTCCCTCTCTCACACACACACTCACTCTCCCTCTCTCACACACACACTCACTCTCCCTCTCTCACACACACACTCACTCTCCCTCTCTCACACACACACTCACTCTCCCTCTCTCACACACACACTCACTCTCCCTCTCTCACACACACACTCACTCTCCCTCTCTCACACACACACTCACTCTCCCTCTCTCACACACACACTCACTCTCCCTCTCTCACACACACACTCACTCTCCCTCTCTCACACACACACTCACTCTCCCTCTCTCACACACACACTCACTCTCCCTCTCTCACACACACACTCACTCTCCCTCTCTCACACACACACTCACTCTCCCTCTCTCACACACACACTCACTCTCCCTCTCTCACACACACACTCACTCTCCCTCTCTCACACACACACTCACTCTCCCTCTCTCACACACACACTCACTCTCCCTCTCTCACACACACACTCACTCTCCCTCTCTCACACACACACTCACTCTCCCTCTCTCACACACACACTCACTCTCCCTCTCTCACACACACACTCACTCTCCCTCTCTCACACACACACTCACTCTCCCTCTCTCACACACACACTCACTCTCCCTCTCTCACACACACACTCACTCTCCCTCTCTCACACACACACTCACTCTCCCTCTCTCACACACACACTCACTCTCCCTCTCTCACACACACACTCACTCTCCCTCTCTCACACACACACTCACTCTCCCTCTCTCACACACACACTCACTCTCCCTCTCTCACACACACACTCACTCTCCCTCTCTCACACACACACTCACTCTCCCTCTCTCACACACACACTCACTCTCCCTCTCTCACACACACACTCACTCTCCCTCTCTCACACACACACTCACTCTCCCTCTCTCACACACACACTCACTCTCCCTCTCTCACACACACACTCACTCTCCCTCTCTCACACACACACTCACTCTCCCTCTCTCACACACACACTCACTCTCCCTCTCTCACACA
Organism: Sinocyclocheilus grahami; assembly: GCF_001515645.1. Classification (NCBI taxonomy): domain Eukaryota; kingdom Metazoa; phylum Chordata; class Actinopteri; order Cypriniformes; family Cyprinidae; genus Sinocyclocheilus; species Sinocyclocheilus grahami. Next base: position 201,209 of record NW_015506073.1, read on the forward strand.
CACACTCACTCTCCCTCTCTCACACACACACTCACTCTCCCTCTCTCACACACACACTCACTCTCCCTCTCTCACACACACACTCACTCTCCCTCTCTCACACACACACTCACTCTCCCTCTCTCACACACACACTCACTCTCCCTCTCTCACACACACACTCACTCTCCCTCTCTCACACACACACTCACTCTCCCTCTCTCACACACACACTCACTCTCCCTCTCTCACACACACACTCACTCTCCCTCTCTCACACACACACTCACTCTCCCTCTCTCACACACACACTCACTCTCCCTCTCTCACACACACACTCACTCTCCCTCTCTCACACACACACTCACTCTCCCTCTCTCACACACACACTCACTCTCCCTCTCTCACACACACACTCACTCTCCCTCTCTCACACACACACTCACTCTCCCTCTCTCACACACACACTCACTCTCCCTCTCTCACACACACACTCACTCTCCCTCTCTCACACACACACTCACTCTCCCTCTCTCACACACACACTCACTCTCCCTCTCTCACACACACACTCACTCTCCCTCTCTCACACACACACTCACTCTCCCTCTCTCACACACACACTCACTCTCCCTCTCTCACACACACACTCACTCTCCCTCTCTCACACACACACTCACTCTCCCTCTCTCACACACACACACACACACACACACACAGACACACACACACACGCGCACGAACACACACACAGGTTTGTTTTTGTGAAAAGTGGGGACTCTCCATAGGCGTAATGATTTTTATACTGTACATACCGTATATTCTATTGCCCTACACCAACCCTACCCCTAAACCTACCCCTCACAGGAGACTTTCTGCTATATCAGATTTTCAAAAATATAAGCCTTTTGAATTACGGGACACTGAAAATGTCCTCATAAAGCACCTTTTCGTTGTAATGTCATACCCATGTTATTATACAAATTTGTGTCCTCAAACCACATAAACATGCACACGAACACACACACACACACACACACACACGATCACACACGAACACACACTCACACA
>NW_015506073.1:202268-203440 GCF_001515645.1 Sinocyclocheilus grahami
CGAGCTAACACTTATATTTGACTGATTTCTGAATCTTATAAGGAAGCTCAAATAAAGTATTTATTAAATTAATATCAGTTTAGCTATAAACGTGGGTTTATCATTTAACTCGAATTATGCTAACAAAAATATGATTGTGATTTCACACTTTTCACGTTTTAAAATAATAATAAAGTCAAAAAAACGCAATAATACAATATAATAAATAACAAAAGGCAGCATTGGAATTATATAGAGACCAAACACTTATATCTGAGCCTCTTTCATTCATTTATGAATCTTAACTCACAATAAGGAGCTCAAATAAAGTATTTATTAGGCTATATTAATATAGTAGTTTAGCAATACCCATATGTTGGTCTTTCATTATTTGCCCTATTATTAACCCACATTATGCTCCCATTACACCAAAAAAATCACCTTGATTTCACACGTTTCACATGTTAAAATAATAATAAAGTCCATAAATATATAACATAATAAATGAAGGAATTGGAGATATATAGAGAGAAAACACTTATATTTGAGCCTCTTTGTCTAGATTCCAGCTCTTTTGATAGGCATTACTCTAAATGCATCCAATTAAAGATAATAAATGAAAAGTTGTGATGAATGATGTGAGGATCACTGAAATGGAAACTGGAGCTGAACGGGTTAAAAAGTATGAAATCCGAAGCATCAGGATGAATTAATGTTTAACTTAAAATCCCTTCAGAGCAAAAAAAATGACTCTAAACATTCAAAATCGCAGTTTAACAGAACAAACGTGCCCAAATATCACATTTCTACAGGAATTAACTCTAAACTCGCTTAAAGTACTGGTTTTCAACACATTTGCATCTCAGTCAACAGCGTTTAAAAGTAAAAGCACGGCTTCATGCAGACAGACTATCGTACAGTAAGCGCTGTCACACACACAGATATCACAGCAGGCTACGCAGTTCTGTTCGACCCACCGATGGATCTCGCGGCGCTTCACGCTTCACAGCCATTTCCAGAACTTCTCTACAGATTTCAGAAAGCTTGCTTTTCGCGGAAAAAAGCTCTTGTGGCAGCGCAGGAGTCCCAGATGGTGCAGTCACCCATAACACGATAATCCAAAGTCACTGCCGGAGCGGAGCGCTGCCCTCTCTCTCTCACACACACACACACGCGCGCACACACACACACAC
>NW_015506073.1:209711-211205 GCF_001515645.1 Sinocyclocheilus grahami
GCAGATGGATCCGCACGTCTCACGTCTCGTCAGCCCCATAACACACACACACACGAACACACACACACTCACACACACTCACATACAAACACTCTCACACACACACACGAACACACACACACACACTACAGAAGGGAAGTCCGACCCATTTCCGCGAATCGGTTCTTTCGAACAGCTCGTTTCAATGAACGAGAGAGTGATTCTTTTGCGTCATCCCTTGACATCACCTAAACGTTTCGATTAATGTGTTTTACATTGATTTACTATTATAGTTTTTGTTAATATTTTGAATTAGATTTTCAGTTTTAAGTTTAATTAATGTTTTAGTGATTTTGTTGTTTTGTCAAAGTTTGGTGATTTTGTTGATTTTGTCATTTTTAAATGTCTGTATGGTTTTTAGTAAGTTTTAGATTTTTATTTTATTTCGTTTTAGTTATTTCAGTACTTAAACTAAACGAAAATGGGCTAGGGAAAATTTTTTTAAATTAAGAATAAAAAAACTGTTTAAGAATAACAATTTTAAAATATTATAATTTCAGTTTTTATATTTTATTGCATTTTAGTTGTTTACATTATTACAAGTAAATACTTTTTTATGCTTTTATGCTTTTAAGTTTAGTTTATAGTTTATTTATTATTATTATTGCAATTTCACAGATTCCATTAATTCATAAAAAAGACATTAAGTATATTTTAAGTAAATTATTGCAAAAATAAAAGTACATACTATATGTATGTGTACTGTATTTATTATGTATATATAAATACACACACATACAGTATATATTTATTATACTGAATACATGTATATATATATTCAGTATATTTGAAAATATTTACATGTACATACATTTATATATTTATATTATTATATTTTATATTATACATAAATCTATTTAATATATAAACATCATATTTTTCTTAAATATATACATGCATGTTTGTATTTATATATATACACAATACACACTCATATATTATGTAAACAAAAACTTTTATTTTGGATGCGATTAACCGCAATTAATCATTTGGCAGCACTAATATATATATATATATATATTTTTTTTTTTACAGATAAAATACAGATTAAAAACAGATAAAATATTAATTATATAGCCTAATTAAATATTAATATATTTGTAGGCCTACTTATGATCCATATTTAATAATAGGCTACTCAAGTGTAAAACGTTAAATTATTTTACTCAATTAATTTTACTCAAATTCTTAACACTATTTTACATTTTTTCTGTCTTTTTAGATAATACAGAAATACTGTATATAAGTATACACACACACACACACACTCACACATTCACACACTCTAACACACACACTCACACACTCTAACACACACACTCACTCACACACACACACACACACACACACACTCACACACACACACACACACACTCACACACACACTCTAACACACTCACTCACACACACACACACACACACACACTCTAACACTCTCACACACACACACACTCA
>NW_015506073.1:211361-239228 GCF_001515645.1 Sinocyclocheilus grahami
ACACACACACTCACTCACACACACACACACTCTTACACACACACACACACACACACACACACACTCACACACACACACTCACTCACACACACACACACACTCACACTCACACACTCACTCACACACTCACACACACTCACACACTCTAACACACTCACTCACACACACACACACACTCACTCACACAAGATTTCTGTGTTAGGAATCACCACGCGCTGGTTGACGAATCGAACGAATCATTTAGGCTAGAGCTGTTTTACGAACTGGCTCGAGAAAAGATCCGACTCAAAAGAACGATTCGTTTGGCGAATCGGACGTGACTAAAAAACACAGAGAGAGAGAGAGAGAGAGAGAGAGAGAGAGAGAGAGAGAGAGAAAAGTTAGCGCAACAGGAAAAGCTGGCGGATAATTCCAGGAAAAGCGACTCCAGCAGAGAAACGAGAGAAGCGCAGCGGGTCACTGTCTGTCTGCCGCTCACAATGCGCCCTTCATCCGAGGGCCCTCACTAGGGAATAACACCCCAAACAGCTCGAGAGCGACTTTTGACAAATATTTATACGCTGACTTCATCTGTAATCGATACATGTGCGAAAGACTCATTTCCACTGCGACACTCAGTGCGATGAAAGCAGATCGAGCTGGAGACCCGTGTGTAACTACAGAGAGCACGGGTCTCCTCCTCTGCTGTCCGATGCATTGGCTTTGCTTCACGACCCACGTGTTACAATTCATTTATTAGCCTTATGTTACCATGAACTGAAAGCCCGACAATATGAAAATCACTCTCATGACAGGCTGAAGAGAGAACTGTATGCATAAACAACACAGTGTGTTTTAACATTAGCAGAGCAAACACTGGGCCACATATTGGTTTCTAGCCTTAATACCAAGTGACAGATGGATTTGTATCAAAATATCATAGTTTGTTTGGACACACGGCCTTTGGTGACTTTTGCATGGGTTTTTCCTCTCTGTGATTGCAGTCAAGATCCAAAGATGTATTCAAGGGATATTGCAAATATTGGTAGGTAAGTAAATTAATATTAATATTAAATTATAATTATTAATGAATATTAATAATTCATATAATTTTAAACTATTATACAATTATATATAAATAATATATTTAATAACTTTAAATATTTTTATTGGTTTGTGTTTAATATTACAATTAATTTAAAATAATTATTACAAGAATGTATATTTTTATTTAAATAAATTAATATATTTATATTCATATAAATATATATAATATATATAAAATATATTAATTACTAATATGAAATGTTATATATATATATATATGTATATTAGTGCTTTCAAACGATTAATCGCATCCAAAATAAAAGTTGTTGTTTACATAATTTTTTTAACCGTAAATTAAGAATTATTATTTTTTTAATTATATATATATATATATATATATATATAGTTTGTTTTTAATATTAAAATGTTATTATTATTATTTTAATTTTATTCATTATTATACAATTTTAGCTGTATATATTTTGTTTTAAAACTATTATATATAATTTATAATTTGTAGTTTTTTCAAAATTTGCATTTTGTATTGTTTTTTTAATTAATTGTTTGCATTCAGGTTTCAGTAAAAATGTCATTACTGTAATACAGATATTTCACGTTTAGGTTTTTTTTGTGTGTGTGTGTGTGTGTGTGTGTGTGGTGTTTCTCTTTATATTCTCATTAATGTCATGACTTTTAAGGCCTCGTGCAAAAATGCTGCAATACACGAATCTGGGGTAAACGTCATGAAAATAATGTTGCAATGCAAAATGCATCTTAACGGTTCTCAAAATATTAATTTTCTTCATGCAAAATATATTTACTTATTTCTTTCATTTGATCTTGGAGAGAAAATCTGATCTATGAATGAGATTGGTCCCACTCCCATCAGTGGCAGTTATTAAATATGCATCTTAAATAGAATGCATTTCCTGATTGGGCAGATCTCACTCGTCTCGGCGGTTTCACAGGCTTGCAGCATCTCTCTGCTCTCATGGAAAATTAATTTTGACCGAGCGGGTCAGTTTTTCCTAGCAGCGGTCCAAGGCTTCAGAGCAGCTCGTGTCAGACGTGGCCTCGGTACCGAATGACTATCACACACACAGACGACACTCTCACACAACGACACACTGACCTCCAGTTAAACACCGCAAACCTCTGAGCACCACTGAAAACACTCCATCCTACAACACTGCATTACACTGGATACATCGTTTGTTGACAGACACATATGAATAAACACTGCATTTATCTCCTCTTTATTTGCATGTGTGGCCTTGAGGCAATCCAAAACCTTTCATGAATGCAAAATAATATAAAGTCTAGGCACATAAAATTGAATTAAAATTAAACAAAACAAATATGTATGCTTAAAATGCTCAAAATAAACAATTTGCTGAGGATATAAAAGCACAATAAAACTATTGGTTAAAGATAAATAAATTATGCTAACACAAAATTGGTAATAATATAAATATAATAATATAAAATAAATTTAAAATGTATGCTTCACACATTAAAAACTATTTGTTAATGAAATAAAAATAAAATAAAAATGCAACAATAAAAAACTATTTGCTAATGCTATAAAAATGTAATTAAATTCAATAAAATAAAATAAAAAATATATCTTCATCACATTAAAAACTATTTACTAATGATATAAAAATAAAAGAATGTATGCTTGACAGTTTATACAATAAAAAATGTTAGATACAAAAAAATATGCTTAACAATAAAATGTGCTAATGATATAAAAATAAAATAAAAATAATAATATAAAATAATATATACTTAACATTTGAAACACAATTTGCTAATTATATAAAAATAAAATCAAAATTGTTAAATGCTTAACAAAATACAAATGATTTGCAAATGATATGAAATTAAAAATAAAATAAAATGTATGCTTAACAATAAAAACTATTTGTTAAAGATACAAAAAAGAAATTATGCTTAACAAAAAAAATGTTGATGTAAATCTAAAATTTAAAAAATGTATGCTTAGCTTAAAAACTATTAGCTAATGATATAAAAATAAAAATAAATAAGAATGTATGCTTAAGACAATAAAAATAATTTTCTCAAGATATAAAAAATTAAATATAAACGTATGCTTAAAACAATAAAAAACTATTTGCTAATGATATTCATATCAAATAAAATAAATGCATGCTTGACACAATAGAAAACTATGTAGTAATGATATAGAAATGTATATTAATTGAACTGCAAAATCTATCAATATGCAAAATTATTAACATGACAAATTAAAAACAAGTGTTTGAAAACAAGTCTTTTTTACACTTTTGCTTCTTGAGTAAAAGTATCATGTAATTTTTTTCAGTAAAAGCATCTACTAAAACGAGGCACAATACTGATTTAGAGATTCTTTTTGTCATATTTGGTGTTAAGCATTACATTTTTAGTAAGTAATAAGTCATGTCTCTCACGTGGTTTGATCTCATTGATCAGTCTTGTGCCGGCTCTTTTCCATCGTCCAAAAAAGCCCCTTAAACTGCATTACCACGACCCAAACTGGCACTGTGATCCATGAAAGCACACATGGTGCCAGACGCTGTGCCATCTGCATCACAGATCAATGCTGGCTGGATAATGTTGTGAACAAGAGCCAAACATCCAGAGCTTTCAAATGACGTGCTTCGAGGACCCTGATATTCCCATTCAATCCCTCATCCCTGCAGTGATTACTGACAGATTCCTGCCCTGCCCTGAGAAAACCAGACCTTCTCTGCTGAGAAATAATAACAGAAGGTTCAGCTCAGTTCAGCTCTTGATCTCACCACCGAGATATTTCAATAGTTCACTCGCATTGATGAAAGCTGTTGTTCTTCCAGCAGCAGAACTTTGGTAGAGTTTGTACCCATAAGTTCTGTGCTCCAAAATTTATTAAAACAAGTGACGACTGAAATAATCAACTAGTATTTTTTGGTGATTTACTGTTTGAATCATTTCCAACAAAACAAACTGTTGCTCTTTTCATTTTTTTTTTTGCGTTTTTGCATTTAATTACATGACATTTGGTCTAAATAAATGTTGGGATATATTTGTGAATTGCATTTTTTATTTCCAACATATACTACTTTTTTTTTTTTTATTTGCATGTAATGCTTTGCATATTTGTAATGAATTGCATGCATTACAGCATGCATTTGTATATTGTATTGCTATTTAAATCAATGTTCAGCATCAAGCTGCCAAAAAAAAAGGCAAAATCTTTAATTCAAACTTTATGCATATGTTTGCCAACCGTTGCATTTCTACAGTTTTATCACTTCCAACATAACTGTTTTACTGTGAAATGTTTTATTTGAACAGTCTGTTTATTCCATTCTCCTTTAAAATAGCTTTTCACTGGATATTTTTTGCATTTAATTGAATTGTATTTGGTTTAAACTAATTTTGGGATATATTTGTGAATTGCACATTTTTTAAAGCATGCATTTGTATATTGCATTATTAAATTAATCAATGTTCAGCATTAAGGTGCCACTCATGTATAAGTTGTTCAAACGTAATGCATAAGTGTGACAACCAATGCATTTCTATTGTTTTATAATTTCCAACATAGCACTGAAGTTTATGTATCTTTAATGCAACGTTTTTTGTTACTATTTCAGAACATTACAAAGTAATGTTCATATATTGTTTGTAAAATTTTATAATGGAATGTTAAAATTCAGAATGCTTGCAAAATATAATTTTATTAGCTAAATTTATGACGTTTGGTCCAAAATTATTTTGGGATATAATGTACTTGTTAATTGCATCTTTTCACAGCATGCATTTGTGTATTGCATGGTTAATTAAATCAATGAATTGTAAAATGCATTTATAAAACGCAATGCACATGCTGTGGAATGAAATATGACATCTTAACAGTGACATCTATTGGTAGTTATTAGAAGAAGAAGAAATAGAAATGTCCCGAGATAAACTTTCAAACATCTGAGGCGCTGCAAGTTATCTTTCCACCTTCTGGCAACAATCGTGGAAGTAAAGAGACTGAATAATGGAATCAATGACTCCTACTGACTTATTACTCTAACAGACGTCAGAAACTGTTGAATTTGCATAACTAAAAAAAGAAAAGAAAAGCTGCCTACGCCTGTGTCTGTACTCGATATAGTATAGAGTGTCTCTTCTTACCTGCAACATGATGAAAGTCTCACTGTCAGATGAGAGTGCGTTAACAGAAGCAAACGGGCTGATTGAGCTCAGTCTCAGACTGTTAGAGAGCTGCTGTGCTTCGCTGTTGTCTTTTGCCTTAGTTTCTGCTCTCTTTCCATCTCTCTCTATCCGCCGTCATTCCCTCTTCCCTTTCTGAGAACAGCAGATCCTGGTATGACGGACAGCCCAACCAGCCAATCAGAGAGCGGGGGCGGGGCGTATATGCATTGTGGGCGGGGCTGAGTGAAGCTAATTCACTAAAACGTTGTTGTATTTCTGTGGAACACTAAAGAAGAACCTTTTCAGCTCAACAACTTCACTGTGAACTGATGCTGTATGGAAAGTACGGTGGAATACGGTGGTCGAGAAGTGCTAAACAAATCACAATTCTGAAAACAAAATAACAAATTACGAACGCAAATGCAAATCTATAAAACAAAATAACAATTCCGAAAACACAACAACAATTCCGAAAACACAACAACAATTCCGAAAACACAACAACAATTCCGAAAACGTTGGAAAGATTGGTAACACTTTACAATAAGGTACCATAGTTAACATTAACTATACAATAGGATACATTTGTTAAAGGGATAGTTCACCCAAAAATGCAAATTCTGTCATTAATTACTCAGCCTCATGTCGTTCCAAACCCGTAAGACCTTCATTCATCTTCGGAACACAAAAGATTATTTATTATTATTAAATTATTAGTCATATTTTTTTATGCATTCCAAGAGCTCTCTGACCCTCAACAGAAAAATAGCGACTTTATCACATACGTAAACAGCAGCACCGTACGTGGATACGCTGTTTACGTTGTTCATGCCTTTGATCTGAACGTAAACAACGTATCCGCGTACATATGTTGTTTACGCATGTGATACTCTCCAAAATGGCGCTATAGGGTGACACGGAGGAGACGAATTGTTGAATAAAGTCGTTATTTTTGTTTTCTTTGTGCACAAAAAGTATTCTCGTAGCTTCGTAAAATTACGGTGGAACCACTGATGTCACATGGATTATTTTAACGGTCACCTTGCTACGTTTCTGAGCGTTGATCGTGGTAGTTTCCTTGCTGTCGACAGAGGGTCTGAGAGCTCTCGGATTTAAAAATATCTTAATTTGTGTTCTGAAGATGAACGAAGGTCTTTCGGGTTTTACCCTCACGACATGAGGGTAATTAGTAATTAATAACAGAATTTTTATTTTTGGGTAAAGTATCCCTTTAAAGTAATTGTTATTCTATTCTAACGTTAGTTAAAGCGTAGTTAAGCTCACAAGAGTCCGAAATTCTTGTCTGAAATTTTCGCACGTAAAAAAATAAATAAGACCTCACGTTGTGTCAATCATGTTTACACACTGCCTCCGAAAGTTTAGTCTGTCATAAAAAAAATTTGGATCAGGTTCGATTTTCTGCGTTTTAGCATCCGTAGCAAGTATTTTGAGAGGAAAGGATGACGAATACGAAAAAACGCATATTAAAATTTCGGACTCATTGTGCACAGACTGTTGTTCGACAAAATTTCACGAGTGAAATCCAGTCATTTCAATATGAACTCGTGCGATCGGATTTCTATTGGAATGAAATTAGTTCATGTAAGATCTGGTCCATTAAAGCTACACCATGCGACTTTTTTAAAAATAAAAATATAAAAAGTTAATTCATGAAAGAGTCAAATCGTGCTGTTACGTCCCTGGACGTAAGTTATTATTTGTATTTATTTATTTGCATTTGCAGATGCACTTTGATAAACCTGTAATAATGATTTATAAGCCTATCTTAGAGCGGTCAGGACAGATCGGAAGCGCAAACAAAACAACGTTCTTCTACAAGAGGGTTGCAGTTTTATTTTTTTAACCAAAAGTTACGTAGTGCAGCTAAAAATAATATTAACAGATACAACTTTTGATTTTAATAATGTATTACTTGCCTAAATGATGAAATGAACATTGATTAATAAATGATTGTGCGATCGGATTTCTATTGGAATGAAATTAGTTCATGTAAGATCTGGTCCATTAAAGCTACACCATGCGACTTTTTAAAAAATAAAAATATAAAAAGTTAATTCATGAAAGAGTCAAATCGTGCTGTTATGTCCCTGGACGTAAGTTATTATTTGTATTTATTTATTTGCATTTGCATGTATTGCATATGTTGTATTTACTTTACCCAGATGCACTTTGAGAAACCTGTAATAATGATTTAAAGGCCTATCTTAGAGCGGTCAGGACAGATCGGAAGCGCAAACAAAACAACGTTCTTCTACAAGAGGGTTGCAGTTTTATTTTTTTAACCAAAAAAACATACACTGAAGCAAAATTGGTGTAGAAACAGTTTGCACTTAAAAATTGCTAGTAAATTTCACAAATAGTAAAACAAAAATGGCAGAAAGCAGTATTTTCTTTTAAAATGTACTCCAATAAACTTAAAAAAACAACAACATTTTAATAGCGTATAAAACTAGAAAAAAAACAAAAAAACTAGACTGAAATATACAAATTATTCTAATAATTATTGCATTAAATAATTTATATCAATATTTACAAACAATATTCTACATTTCAACTGTCCCTCATTTCCATCAAAACCAGCAAATTTATAAAGAAAAAAAACTAATACAATTGTTAAATGTTAGTGTACTTGTTTACAGAGAAGATGGCAATGAAGAGCTTGTGATGAAATATAAGATGCATGATGTAAAAACAAAGAAAAAATAAGATAAATATGACTTTTTTGTGCATTATTTCCAATCAATTTACCAAATTATGCCCAAAGCGTGAAAATATGATTCAATACATGCACCCAGTGTAAAAAAATGCGGATGCAATAGTTACACAAACTTAAAATTCAAACTTATAATGTGTTGTTTCAACTTAAAACTACGTGTTTATGTTGCCTTAAAATTTAATCAACTTGGATTTTAAAAAATAAAAAAATTAAAGTAAGCTGTGAATTATTGCAACAATCTACTTTTGCAGTGAAAGATAAAATGTTTTAATGATTAAAATGTCAGTTCTACAAAATTTTAAATCAAAATGCACAATCTGAGATAGAAATGATCGTTTGTTGGTTGACCGAATGACAGAACTCCTTTGATGATGTGCATTTGTGTTTTGAACATGTTAGTTGTTAAATTGTTTTCTAAAAGTTCAAGAAGACAAGAAGTTCTCAGTGTTGAAGAAACAGCCGCTTATAGATTTAACACGCTGCATTTGATGATTTGACACGCAATCTGATCGCCTGCTTTATGCACTCTTGGGAAACACTCATTTTATCCAACCGCTTTCACTAAACAAACGTTTATTCTGCTCTTTATAAAAGCGTCAGCGTTTCAGTGCCGTTGTGTGCGAGTGTGGAAATACTTTGGTCGGCTGCTGTAAGATCACTGCCACTCTTTCCCAAGTCTGTGGTAAAACTGAAGAATGCTGGAATTTCTGCAGTCAGACGAGTTCAACAGAAAGCCTTGGATGCAATAGTTGCACAAACTTAAAATTCAAACTTATAATGTGTTGTTTCAACTTAAAACTACGTGTTTATGTTGCCTTAAAATTTAATCAACTTGGATTTTAAAAAATAAAAAAATTAAAGTAAGCTGTGAATTATTGCAACAATCTACTTTTGCAGTGAAAGATAAAATGTTTTAATGATTAAAATGTCAGTTCTACAAAATTTTAAATCAAAATGCACAATCTGAGATAGAAATGATCGTTTGTTGGTTGACCGAATGACAGAACTCCTTTGATGATGTGCATTTGTGTTTTGAACATGTTAGTTGTTAAATTGTTTTCTAAAAGTTCAAGAAGACAAGAAGTTCTCAGTGTTGAAGAAACAGCCGCTTATAGATTTAACACGCTGCATTTGATGATTTGACACGCAATCTGATCGCCTGCTTTATGCACTCTTGGGAAACACTCATTTTATCCAACCGCTTTCACTAAACAAACGTTTATTCTGCTCTTTATAAAAGCGTCAGCGTTTCAGTGCCGTTGTGTGCGAGTGTGGAAATACTTTGGTCGGCTGCTGTAAGATCACTGCAACTCTTTCCCAAGTCTGTGGTAAACCTGAAGAATGCTGGAATTTCTGCAGTCAGACGAGTTCAACAGAAAGCCTTCATCCACACTGTTTTTAAAGTTAGATTGAAATGCATTGTTCACCAGCTCTTGTAAGCATGAATCCTATCGATACCTCCAGCCGTCTGATATGGATTGTGATAATGATTGTTCCACATATGATCTGTGGATCTGTGCCTGGATCGTGCATTTTTTCCAAGCCTCGCTCTGGCATTATTGTGCCGCTCTAACTCTGTCCGAAAACCTTTAGCCAAAGCAGAGCAACAAAACCAAAGCTTCAGTGAATGTGGAATGGTGAACACAACTAACTAACTAGGAATTAAACTGTGGTACAAGGACTGAGAGTCCACCAGGAACTGATATTGATTCCAAGATGAGATCATGAAAATCTGCGATTTGTGAATTGAAGGGCGAGTTCAGATGGAAGTTAAGTAAGATCACTGCCACTCTTTCCCAAGTCTGTGGTAAAACTGAAGAATGCTGGAATTTCTGCAGTCAGACGAGTTCAACAGAAAGCCTTCATCCACACTGTTTTTAAAGTTAGATTGAAATGCATTGTTCACCAGCTCTTGTAAGCATGAATCCTATCGATACCTCCAGCCGTCTGATATGGATTGTGATAATGATTGTTCCACATATGATCTGTGGATCTGTGCCTGGATCGTGCATTTTTTCCAAGCCTCGCTCTGGCATTATTGTGCCGCTCTAACTCTGTCCGAAAACCTTTAGCCAAAGCAGAGCAACAAAACCAAAGCTTCAGTGAATGTGGAATGGTGAACACAACTAACTAACTAGGAATTAAACTGTGGTACAAGGACTGAGAGTCCACCAGGAACTGATATTGATTCCAAGATGAGATCATGAAAATCTGCGATTTGTGAATTGAAGGGCGAGTTCAGATGGAAGTTAATGATGCTCGTTGTTTATCCCAAGCCACATTTCCCTTTAAAATGCAATGTTGCAATGGAGTTGCACAACTAAATGTTTCCTTCCTGAAGGATGTATTAGTGTTTGTGCAGCAGCAGTAAAGTGCCATTGAGTTTGTGGTAAATTCAGGTTTTAGTCTTTGATTCTGTGTAAAAATAAGAATCAGAATGTAATCTGTTTTAACGGCACCTAAACAGTATATAGTTGAACAGATGCAAGAAAGAAAACCAATCAGAATTCAGTATGCAAATATTACAGCAGGCCATCACATTTTGAATGATGAAAACCCTAACCCTAAACTTAACCTAACCCTAACCCTAACTTTTTCAATTGTAAATGTCTTTCAAACTTCAGCTATCAATAACTAACCAGCTTACTAACTAACTAAATAAATAAATACTACATTAAAATGATCCACATTAAAAAAATAAATACAAATAAGTAAATAAATAAATATTAGTTCCCCTAAAACTAAAATTATCTGCAAAACAAAGAGACTGCATAATAAAAAATAATTAGAGATAAATGAATAGAGCTAAACAAACAAACAAATATATAAATAATTAAATAACAAATGAATTAATAAATAAATGGTAGCACCGCCAAGACTATAATTAAGTGCAAAACAAAGTTTAAATGAAGATCGCATGTAAATAAATAAATAAACAAATGGTAGTACCCCTAAGACTAAAATTATCTGCAAAACAAAGTTTGAATGAATAATGCATATGAATGAATGAATGGTAGTAGCCCCACTTAAGTGCAAAACAAAGTTTACATGAAGATTGCATGGAAATAAATAAATACATACATACGTACATAAATGTTAGTATCACTAATACTAAAATTGTCTGCAAAACAAAGTTTGCCTGAAAACTGCAGGGTAACCAGTTCAGGCTGAATTAATTGCATTAGTTTATTACTTTAGATTTAGAGATTTAAAACAAACCCTGAGCAGAATGACTGAGACAAACACCGTAGAAAGAAACCAGCCATGAAACAGTTTGATGATTAGTCATCTTCAGCGGACCGTATATCACACAATCAGCCACTGAAACACAGCGAGCAGAAAGCAACAAACAATCCCTAGCTCCTCACCAGTCTGAGATCCAGCGTTTGGTCATTTCTGAGATGCACGAGAACCTTGTCTGTTCCTTGAGCACCTTAAGAAACAGATGCTAAATGTGATATTTTCCCTCCAGCGCTATTGGCAAATCATGCCGGTGAGGAAGAGAGATCCCAATACAAACGCCTTCCTAAAAGCCCTGAGCTTTTGTCTCTGTAGTTTTGTCTCTGGACACTTTCGAGGTAAATTTCCCCCCCGTCGTCCGGCGAAACTGCCACTCAAAGTGGAGAGACGTCCGGAGGGAGGCGTTTGCGGTCACAGACACTTGCTAATTAGGACAAAAGCATTAAGACAAGGTTAGAAGGACCTGACAGCATGAGGGCTGCGTCTAAATAATGCCTCTCATTCCCAGCGCTCATTTGCATGGAAATCATGCCAGGCTGCATTCACTTTAAAACAGGCCATGAAAAGCTGACTCAAAGTGAGTAGTCGACTTCAAGAGTGAAGAGCATTGGGGCTCGTTTAACCAATTTGTACCCAGAATGCTCAACAGAGCCAGTGCATGGGCCTAAATGAAAGATTTATGTATTTGAATTGCATAAAAGACAAACTTATTTCGTTAAAAATTACGAACATGGTCCAATATATACATTACTATATATTATATTAAACTATATTTGCTCAAAAATATCACCAAATCAGCATCAGCAAATAAATCAGTACTTTACAATATTCCAAAGAACAAAGAAATGACTATATTACAATATAAAACAAAACATAAACATTACTAAATCATTATAAATCTAGTTTTGATCTCTAGCAGTTACATTTTGATTACTGTAAGATTAGAAATGTTTTTTAATGTTTTTTTTTTGCCCTTGAAACACATTTTGAAATATATTTTGGCATGGTTATTGTGTATTTAAAATGCATTACATACTATTACAGAAATTTTCAGAAAGTTTCATTTACAGTATTTATGACTGACAAATATGAATCACATTAAGTTCATTTGTTTGTTTATGTTAAAACTATATAATCCAAAATGAATGAACATTTTATATGCAATTCAAATACATAAATCTTAAATTTAGGCCTAAATATTTTGGGTGCAGATTCTGCTCCATTTTTATGATTTAAAGATAAAATAAAAATATTCCAGCTAAATATAAGATAAAAAACAGTTTCGTAGTATGTGACACAAATTTTCTATTTACTAGGAATATTTCTATATTTAAAATATGGAATAATTCCATCATATACTAGACTCCTGTAAAATATCCCACAGAAGTAATAACAGTGAGTAAGTTATTTTTGAGTAAGGTCTTTTGGGGTGAACTGCTCCTTTAAAACCATTGCATGCTTGTCATGCCAGCTGTTGCCATGGCGTTCTGCGGGCATCTGCTACACATCTTGGCAGTCGTGTAAAACCCGAGACTCCTTCACTCTCGGAGACACTGAGGAGTTTGGGCCAAAGCGATTGGATTTAAAGAGACTCGTCTACTGCAGGTTACATGTAAACTAGTCCCAGCCTCAGATGTTCCTCCCACAGACGGGTTTACCAGCACTGGATCTGCTGAGTTTCTGAGGTCAGCGGCATCAAACGCTATGCAGAGTTTATTTTCAGACGCGAGATATTCACCAGCTGCACTCAATATATTCTGCTCTGTTCTGCAACATTTGTCATTTTCATTTAAAAATAAAAACTAATACAAACGACCGATAAAAACTATAACAGTATCTCAATCATACTAATTCTCATATTTACAGAATCTGCCTAGCAACCTCCCTAAGCACCATAGCAAGCATTTATCAACACTCTAGGAACCATTTAGAACACGTTTCCAACTGCTTAGCAACCGCCCTAGCCACTGTCTGGCAAGACCTTAGCAAACTCCTTAGCAACCACTCAGAATACTTTAGCACTGGCCTAGCAACCATTTAGAGCAGGGGTGCCCAACCCTGGTCCTGGAGATCTACCTTCCTGCAGAGTTCAGTTCCAACCCTGATCAAACACACCTGTCTGTAATTATCAAGTGCTCCTTCAGACCCTAATTAGTTGGTTCAGGTGTGTTTGATCAGGGTTGGAGCTAAACTCTGCAGGAAGGTAGATCTCCAGGAACAGGGTTGGGCACCCCTGATTTAGAACAATGTAGCAACTTCTTAAAGGGTTAGTTCACCCAAAAATGAAAATTAGCCCATAAATTACTCCCCCTCAAATCATCCTAGGTGTATATGACTTTCTCCTTTCAGACGAATCCAGTCGGAGTTATATTAAAAATTGTCTTTGATCTTTCAAGCTGTTTAATGCCACTCAGCGGATGTTGCATGCTTCAGTCCAAAAGAAGCTAAATAAAAAGCGCCCATCCATAAAAAAAAAGTGTCTCACACGGCTCCGGGGGGTGAACAAAGGCCTCCTGTAAAAAATATCCATATTCAAAACGTAATAATCACTTGAATCTAGCTTGCGCTCACTGTAGTAGACTGGAAGCAGTTCCGGGCGGATGACGTATGAGTTCAGCGCTGCGCATGCGCCGCTCAGAAGTGACGAACGCAGAAGCGCAGCGGAGAGATCAAAACAAAACAACGGTCACTAATTAGAAGTACAAAATGAGGATTTGTAAAGAAGAATGTCGGAGGATTTCGATGTAAGCCAGGAGGAGACTGGTTTTCCTTTGCTAAAGTAAGTACACGTTGCTTCCTTTGCTCCTGTTAACAAACGTTGGTTTTCACGAGACTCACGGGCACATGCGCAATGCTGACCTCATACGTCATGCTCCCAGAGCTGCTTCCGTGTACAGCTGCTGGCGCAAGCTAGATTAAAGGGATTATCACATTTTTAATATGGATATTTTTCTTACAAAAATGCATCGATTCACTACAGGAGGCCTTTGTTCACCCCCCGGAGCCGTGTGAGACACTTTTTTTTATGAATGGGCGCTTTTTATTTAACTTCTTTCGGACGGACGCATGCAACACCCGCTGAGTGGCATTAAACAGCTTGAAAGATCAAAGACAATTTTTTTATATAACTCTGACTGGATTCATCTGAAAGAAGAAAGTCATATACACCTAGGATGCATTGAGGGTGAGTAATTTATGGGCTAATTTTCATTTTTGGGTGAACTAACCATTTAACAACTATCTAGAACACATCAGTAACTATTTAGCAACATCTTAGCAACTGCCCTAGCAACTGTCTGGCAACAACTTAGCAGCTGCCTAGCAACCACTTAGAATACCTTAGCAATAGCCTAGCAACCATTTAGAACATCTTAACGTCCACCTTACCAACTGCCCTAGCAACTGCCTGGCAACACCTTAGCAACCACCCTAGCAACTACCTAGCAACCTCCCTGAACACCATAGCAACCACTTATCAACACTCTAGGATCCATTTAGAACACTTTTGCAACTGCTAAGCAACACCTTAGCAACCACCATAGCAACTGCCTGGCAACACCTTAGCAACCACTTAGAATACTTTAGAAGTAGCCTAGCAACCATTTAAAACTTCTTAGCAACCATGCAGAACACATTAGTAACTGCACCCTAGCAACCACCCAAAACACTTTAACAGCTATTGTAAAAGTTGTCACTCCACAGGGCTTTTATAAACCCTTTCAGGCGAGTGTTTGTCAAACTTTCCTTGTCTAGTTAACATATAAATTATCTCTTCTTCTTACGTGACATGAAAAACACGTTCAATCTGAGAGTAAAACTATCAATTTAATATGTGCAATATATGCGTCCCTCCTTTCATTTTCTATCATGCTTATTATAAACGTCGATGCAAAATCCATGCATGTTTGCAAATGAAAGTTATTTGCTGGCGCTGATGAAGCGGCCCTGAGAGAGGATCGTATTGTATTCAGCGTTTGCCAGAAGCAGCAGCAGCAGAGAATGACTGTATGCTAAACTCATCTCTGTCATTTCTGCCAAACGCCGTTCTGCCCTCCTGCCAGCGATTCACAAACTACAGCGATTCAGTGCTCCAATAACAAATACTAAGCATTATTAATTTAGCATGCTTGAATTATACATCAAAAAACGGACCTGACCGTTTCAAATCAACAGAAAATATTCCTTTAGGCAGTGAGCTTGTACAACTGTACATAAAAAAGCCATTTAAAGCAATGCATACTGCATTTGGCAATGTTTACATCATCAGACATGTGACAGAATTATAAGCATGTGCACATTTGTGTGATTAATGCAGTATTTCCAAACCTTTTGAGCAATGAATTTCAGTAATAGCCTAATATGTTTAAAAAAATATATATAACAAGAACTTTTAATTTAAGTGAACGTAAAACAATCTGTACATAAACTATAAATTGTATATGCATAAACTATAAATTGAATATATATTCATCTTTATGATGCCTAGTACCAAATTAACTTCTCTTTTGCATCTTATCGTGCTTGATAACATGTTGATATTAGTCTAATGCCTAACACCAGCCAAAGGATGCCAAGAAAAAAGATGCTGCATTAATTGCATGATTAACATGTTAACTTTGACAGCCCTAATATGTATGTATAGTATATAGTGCTGGATAGATTACTTACAAATTGTAGTCCGTTACTGATTACAGATTACATGATGAAAAGTTAGTAACGTAATCTAGGTTACTCATTTTAGGTAATACATTCTGATTACGTTTTAGATTACTTTTTATGTAACTTGTTTTAAACTTACCATTAAACATACCATATTGATATAAAACAGCAAAGAGAAAGAAAGTATATTCCATTTTTGATATCAACATCATTAAATGCATAAAAAATTTATTAAATGAGGGTTTCTCAAACTGGGCTTAATGTAGGAACTGCATTGGGTTTGTGAGCTATTAGAAAACTAATAATTAATTACATAATAAATATGCAAAATAAATGATTTAAACACTTGAGCACTAAAAATAGAAATGTTTAATTTGTTTACCTGCATGCCAATGTGACCATTAAGCAACATCATACTGTGAATGTTTACAGTATATATATATATATATATATATATATATATATATTTACAGTATACACTCACACACACAAACACCTACACACACTATATATATATATATATATATATATATAAATAAATACATACTGTATATGTATATATATTCATACACTGTAAAAAATGACCGTGAATTTAACGGTAAAAGACTGTAAAAATGCTACAGTAAAAACCTGTTAAATGGTTAACGGTAAATTCCCCTACTATATACGGTGAAAACTGTATGTTAAGTGAATGTTTATTGCATTATTTCAGTTTCATGTGTGTTACCGTGATGGTGTTTGTGTGAATGACGCTGTGCACCTTCTATATATGTTAATATTTAAAAGCTGCTTGTGATGGGCTTTGGTTCATCATGTGACTTTCTCATCACCTTCTGCATTTGGTGGTTATCAGTGTATTACAAAGGTACAAAACAGATTTAAGTACTTCAATAGGTTGGTATATTAACATTATATCAGTTAATGAAATTACGGTATTTAACTGTAAATTTAAGTTAAAACCGTAAAACCTAAAACGTTGCTACTGTATTTTTTACAGTAAAATTCCGGAATTTTACTGAATTTTTTTTACAGTGTATGTATTTAAATGTAATGTTAAAATGTTTTATATATACAGTACGTGTGTGCAGTGTTGGGAGTAACGCATTACAAAAGTAATAATATTACAGTAGTATGTTACGTTTTGCTGTAACGCAGTAATATAACGCATTACTAATAACATTTGGGTAATATTATTACTCGTTACAATCTCAGTAACGCAAGTTACAACAACATATTACTAACACCGCAAAACAGCACCAGAGAAAAAATTCCGCGGGTAAAATAGTTAGTCTATCTTCTGTTGCTGGAATTAGATGGTTGAGATGACTGCAGAGACGGATTCTACATTTGTGAGATGGACACACTCCTGTTATTTTCAGTTCATCGGAGAAGAGGATAAGAATGCTTAGCAACATGTGCGAGAACAAAGGCGGCGGACAAGCGCAGACAAGCAACAAAAATTAAGTTTAACTAAAAATAACAAAATCTGCTTTTGTTAAATCCGTTCTGTTAAAGCCGTTCCGCACCGTATGGCGTGCTGTGAGCCTATTGGCTTAGGCTACTCCTCATTGAGAATGTTTTTTTAAAGTTTTTTTTAAACAGGTCTATTAATTTATACAATTGAATTATAGGCGGTGGGTTGCTATGATTCTCTGTAGAGTTTGGTTGCTCTGCGTTTGAATGATCCATATAAATGTGTTTTTCATAGCTGTAAAACAGACATGCATGAACTTGACGACGAGTTTACAGAAATGTTTTAATGCCAATGGAGGGAAAATATGTGAGTGCTTTAGATCCATGACTCTAAACCGGACGCTCACAGACAGCAGGAGAAATAATGTTACATGCAAATAACAACATTAAGATACAAAAGAGTACAAAAACATTTCCGGTGTTCAATCAAAAAATAAAAAACATTTGTTACTGAAAATATTTTTAGAGACTTTTTAAATTTAATTTCAGTTAGTTACCAACATTTCTCATTTTCATTTAATTTAATTTAACTTGATATGCAAAAATAGCTAAAACTAAAAATGTATACAAAATTGACAAAAACACACAATAAAATGACTAAAACTTTATCTGTTATGGAGCCAACGAGACGAGAGACTTGCGGATCCATCTGCAAAGCTTTAATAGGAGACAGAGACGTGGTCATAAAACAGGCATTGGTCAGACAATGGCAAACAGGTATATTGAGGGCAAGACAGAAGAGTAATCCAAAATGGGTACGGTCGATGAGCGGCTAACAATATCCAGAGGGCTTGACATGAGGGGTAATCCAATAACATGAGCTAGAGTCCAGGCGAGGTGCAAACACAGTCCGAAACAGCAGGCAAAGGGTTAACTAAAGATAAACAGGCAATAATCAGGAACACGGGAAATCAGGCAGGACAAGACTATGACTGAACAACGAAAAACTCGAAATGGCTCCGTAGAGTAGCTATCGCTAGGGGAGTGATAAGCGCTAAACAATACTCCGCGGCAGGAAGGGATCAGAGTAAGTGTTAAATAGTGAGTGAGTGATATGAAACAGCTGTGTGCAATCAGTGCTGTGTGCAATCAGTGCAATGAATAATGGGATATGTAGTCCAGGATGATATACAACAGTGTGTAGTGCGAGAGTCAATGAAAATAGAAAGGGTGACCTCTGATGGCTAGCAGACGGAAGTTCATGGACCGGATTCGTGACATTATCTAAATTAAATAAAATTTGAAAATATAAAAAAATAAAATATAACAAAAAATATTCAACATTTTTGTGGCTGTTCAAGGCAGGGTTATTATAGTAAAACTAAAACTAAAACCATAAAAATTTTGTTATATGAAATAAAATATAATAACAAATATGAATAATATAAAATATGAAAAAAAACATTTTATTACAGCTAGTTGATAAGGCAATATTTTTTATTTAGCAAATGAATAAAAACAGTCAAAAACTAATGAAATTCACAGAAACACACAGCATTAAAACAATTTTGTTACCTGAAAATAAAAAAATTAATTTTATTTGAATGCATTTTATTTGAATCTATTTTATTTTAAGGTGAATTTCAGCTGCCAAGGCAACGTTGCTCATTTTCATTTATTTTAACTTGATGCACCAAAAAAAATAAAATAAAAACTATTACAAATTATTAAATTAATTATTACAAAAACTTATAAAAATGTCAAAAACACAAGACAATTACTAAAACTTTAACATTAAAATTAAAATGAAGACAGTAAATATAAAAATGTAATCTCATTTAAAATATATATTAAAAAAAACTATAATAGTGTCTCAATGATATTAAAGCACTTAATCAAACTCATAAGGATGAACATCTTTTCTAAACCCAGAATCACAAGAGCCGAATGAAAACGCTTGAATCGAACACATGGAAATAAGATTTTTACCCGAGCGTGTGCAGTCAAACATCTGGAGATGTGATTGGGATTCACTCGAGGGAACACACACACACACACACACACACTCTCTCTCTCTCTCTCTCTCTCTCTCTCTCTCTCACTCACACACACAAACATACTCTCTTCTCAGGCCTGGATAAAGCCTGTGATTGTTTCTGAGGTTCAGATGGATGGAATTCTCCTGTGACGATGTGAGGAAACGAATGTTAGATCAACTACAGCTTCACTCTGTTCCTCTCTTCTGATTTAATGACCTGTTCAGAGCTGAATTCAGATCTCTGAGACTCCACAACTCAATATACAGTGAATGCTTTACTGCTAACAATACATATCAGACAGTCAAAACGATGAACAGTCCTGTTCAACAGCATTTCGATTCATTCTGAATGATCATTAATTAAACTTCTGTCTCTTCTGCTCACCAAGGTTGCATTTATTTGATCAAAATGCTGTAAAATTGTGAAATATTTTTACTATTTAAAATATCTGTTTTCTGTGTGAATATACGTTAAAATGTAATTTATTGCTGTGATCAAAGCTGATTTTCAATGTTCATCTAATCTCGTTTTGTAAGTGACTTTTCATTCTGTTTTAAAGATGGTTTCTTTGGTTTGTTGGACTACTCAAAAGAGAATATAAGAAAATATAACTTAATTTGTGTTTCCTGCTAGCTGAATTTCATATACATAATAACACAAATCTGGCTCTAAATCTCTCTTTTCTTTATTCAGAGTTGATCTGGACGAGTAAATGAAAACTATTCAAAGTTCTGTTAATCCTAAAGCAGTGCAAAACTGCATCTCTATATTCATCCTGTGTGTCCTCTTAAGGTGTAAATGTATCACTTTTTTCTTTATTTATCTGGCAACACATCCCTTATGAAAATTAACCATGAATTTACTACAAAAAAGGTTACTAAAAAAACAAAACATGGTTACTATACCACAAGGTAACCACAAATTATCTATGGTTTTGCTACATTTACTACAGTTTAACCATGGTATTTGTAGTAAAACTGTGGTTATACCAAAAAAAAAAAAAAACATGGTTACTACACTTACTATAATAAAACCATGGCTAATTTTCTTAAGGGATTTGTATTTGTGTATACTTTTTTTTCCTTTGTTTTAGTTTTGACATTTTGTCATGTTTTTGAAAGTCGGTGCTTGAAATAAAGCTGCTCTTAATTTTCATTGATGATTGCAGTGTTAATAATTTTAACTATAGGCTTATACATCATTGTATAAATTAATAGACTTGTTTTAAAATACCTTTTTAAAAACATTTTCAATGAGGAGTAAGCTAATAGCCTCACACTCACAGTGCGTCAGTTATGCGGTGATGCGCTATGCAATTACTGTGGGGCAAATTATTGTAATTTAATAATAAAAGTAACCCATTATAATAGGCCTAATAAGAAGAAGAATGTAACATAACTACATTAATTGGAAATGCCAAATCCTCTTAATATTGCAAATATTTGATGCTTTTGACAATATCTCTGACTATAGTCGACACATGATACGATGCAACCCAGCGATCGAGGTTATCTGATTGTATTAGTCTATATAGAATGATAGTAAATGTAGAAAGAGCAAATGGGAAGCAGATGAACACAAAACAGCAGAACAACATAAAGTTAAAGAGGGTAAACTTTATCATTCATCTGAACTGTGCTCGTGTGTTTGAAACTCTTCGGCTCTCATATGTTCTTACTCCGCTCATGTATTAAATGTGCTTCATTGAAAGTGAACCGTTTTCTAGTGTATTTCTTTAACTTCTCCGATAATGTCAATTTTATAACCTATTTCAGATGCGTCCAAAATTACAACAACAGTGGTTACATACACATATATTTAATTGTTTGATCAAAATTATTGCTAAGGATAATTTAGTAGTCGCTGGATGTCCCTATAATGTCCCTACTAAATTCTACACCCTTGCATTGGATTACTGTATTAAAAGCAGTGTTTTATGTGTAATAGAGTATTATGAGAGAGAGATAGACAGCGAGTGTGATTACCTGCATCTGATACAGCATTCATTCTTCAGCTCAATCTCATATTCACAATAAAACATTAGTTTGAATGTCCGCTGAGGAAAGCGATATCTTTGTCGTAGTATCATTTCATCTGTTAAGGGGGATTTCTGATTACAGCGCTGCTCAGTGCATTTGTTGGCTGCATCTTTTAAGGTGTTTATAAAAAGTAAAAATAGCTTCCTTGTTTACAACCCTGTTTCAGTCTCTTTCAATATAAAAGTCTTTACTACTACTGCACTATCTTTATTAACAAACTGCATATTTGAAGTCTAAACAAGTGCATTCTCGCCTAAAAAACTCTTAAAACTACATCCCGTGACACAAAAACAGTATAATTTATGAAATTATAATGGATTTGGGCGTCCGCCATGACACTTGCTGTGAGAAATACTGCAAGCGGAGTGATACAAACAGTGAAACGGTTTACTAGAATATATCGCACCGCTGGAAAAAGCTCTCAGGCAATCAGACTCGAGGACCAGAAAGAACTGTTGTACGAATATAAATATAACGTTTATTATTATTATTATTATTATTATTTAAAAAATCGTACTGAACCAAATATTAATTATAAATTCAAAAATATTATTATTATTATTACAAAAAATTCTTACTGACCCCAAATGTAATTATTTATATATTTTGTAACATTATAAATGTCTTTTCTGTCATTTTGACTGCATGGCAAGTCCCTGGCAACCACTCTTTTTCACTGTCACCATTTTTCAGCTCCATCCCTCTCCATCATTCTGCTAATGCCCAATTTTAGTGATCCAGTCAATTCCTTATGGATGAAATCAGTCTTTTTCTCACTGAATATTGTTGTTTTTTTGCACTCTGAAAAGCTTTGAGTGACAGGCCAGCGTCTGACGATCATGCAGCAGCAGACAGAATCTGTCATAAATCAGTGCGGATGCTCCTCCGTCGGTTGAGCCGTATATCACAGTTAACTGTTAGTCAGAGCGACACACAGCTGTGCTGCAGATTGGCTCATAAAGCTGAAGCACATGTTACGAGACGAGGGGAATCCCACTTGTTTCAGCTTGTTTCATCAGGAAAGCGCTTCAGGACAGTCTTATTCTGTGCAGAAAACTTCATCCAGACATGAACATTCAGTCAGCATTTATTCGTGATCATGTCTTTTATTGTGTCTGTTGAGCATAAAAAGACATTTGGAAGAATGTTCAAGCTGCTGTTTTCCATGCAGTGAAAGTGGAGGGTGATTCTAAAAAACAATAAAAATTTAATGAAATATGACTCCACATAACTCCATAGATTTACATTCTCCTTCTCTGACATATTTATTTACTATAATGTTTTTTGTTTAACTATTTTACTAATTCACTACATTTATATAGTATATTCACAATATGATTTTAATTGTCTATACATATTTTGTTATATATTTGGGGTCAGTAAGATTTTTTTAAAATAAATAATAAGAATAAATATACTATTTATTATATTATATATATTTGTAAATGTTTAATTATATTTGGGGTTAGTAAGATATTATTATTAATATTAATAATAATATATTATTTATCATATAATAATAATTATTATTTAAAATTGATAAATTAATAATTATATTTGGGTTAGGAAGATGTTTTTTTTTTAAAACAAATAAATGCATTTATTCAGCAATGACACATTAAATTGATCCAAAGTGACAGTAAATACATTTATAATGTTTCAAATGTATGCTGCTCTTTTCAACTTTCTATTCATCAAAGAATCCTGAAAAATATTAAATACATAATAAATTGCATTTTAACACATTCACACACACTTGGTCAGCAGAAGCTCACAGATCTCTGATCTGCTTTTGTGTTTCACAGAAGAATGAAAGTCCTTCAGTGGTTTGGGTCGTCATGAGAGACGGTTCATGATTTCTGGGTGAATTTTCCTTGAAATCATAATAACAGACCTGACGGGACATGAATCAAAGTTCCCACATCTTCACCAGTGAATTTCCATGATTTTTCAAGACCTTTCCTTGACTTCTCAAGGCCTGCAAACCACAGATTTAAACTTCCCTGCCATCTCCAGGTTTTCCATGACTGTGGGAACCGACATGATCCTGGAGTCCGGATTTCTCAGACCACAATATGGTTTGTCATGCTTTAGTTTTTTAAGTAGACTCAAACCTTTCATTTGCTCTTTTTAAATCACTCAACACATCTAAACTACTGGTTTCTTTCTATAATGTGATGCTTTTCTGTAGTGTTGTAAATGCTGAATGTTAGTGATTGAACTGAACTCTTGTGTCTCCCTCTAGTGGATCATCTAGTAACTACTCAAACAGCTTTACTGCTAAATATACTCTATGTACACTGCAAAAATCATTTTCTTACCTAGTTTTTTTCTTTTTTACTTTTTGTTTAAAACATGAAAAAATATCTGCTAATAGGGACAGAAAAAAAAATCATATTCATGGATATATATTTTTCTCTTGTTTCGATCAAAAATTAATTACATTTTGAAACATGTTTCAGATTTCAGTTTTTCAGGTTTTTGTTTTGTTTCTCAAGGAAATGTATCTTGATTAAAAAAATATTTAGATATTTTTACTGGAAAACAAGACAAAAATAATGATTTTTTTAAAATAAAAAAATATTTATTTATTTATTTATGCAGTTTAGGATCAATTCCAATATGAAAATAAAATTGTAAATGTAACCAATGAAAAACAAGGTAAACAAAAATTAACATACCTTATAGAATATAATAAATGTCTATAATCAATCATCTGTAGCCATACTTCATAATGTTACGTATCCGGTCCATGAACTTCCATCTGCTAGCCAGCAGAGGTCCCCCTTTCCATTTTCATTGACTCTCGCACTACACACTGTTGCATATCATCCCGGACTACATATCCCATCATTCATTGCACTGATTGCACACAGCTGTTTCACTGATTGCACACAGCACTGATTACACACAGCTGTTTCATATCACTCACTCACTATTTAACACTCACTCTGATCCCTTCCCGCCGCCGAGTATTGTTTAGCGCTTATCATTTGATAGCTACACTACAGAGCCCTCGTTAGTTTACCCTGCCTTAGCCTAGTCTTGCCTTGTCTGTTTTCTCGGTTTCTGATCCTTGCCTGGTTTCCTGGATATATCCCTTTAGTCTCGCCCTTTTTTGATTCTGTTTGCCGTTCGTTGACCTTCGCTAGCCCTAGGATTATTCTTGTGTCTTGTCCACCATATTCCTGTTTGCCTTTGTCTGACCCATGCCTGTTTCTGACCACGCCTGTGAATAAAGCTTGCACATGGATCCGCACGTCTCACGTCTCGTCAGCCACGTTACACATAAAGACCTGTCAAATACAAGAAACAGCATAAATGTGTGAATCAAGGGTGCACCATGAAATATTATAAATGCATAAACCAAATAATCTCTTACCAAAACTGCTGCGTAGGGAGAATTTTCAAGCGACTATATTGTGTGCATTAAAAGGGGGTGATTCCAAAAATAAATAAGTAAAATTATTATAAATGTTTTCATCCATAAATATTTTTTAGAATTATTAATAATATAATTTTATTCATTTTAATTAATTAATACATATAATTTTTTAATAATTGACTATATTTATATAGTACTTTTACAATGTCATTTTAAAGTCAAAATACAGTATAATTATAAATGTCTAGCTTTATAAATAATGTTATGTGTGTGACTTGAACAGGTCACTCCATCGACATACTGAAATGTGGCAAAAGCAAAAGTCCCAGAACAGAGCAAAGATCTGCCAAAAGCCTCGCTGTCCTTCACTTCATCAGTTCACTCGACTGTTTGGAGGGAATGTGAATGTGGTTACATGCTGCTCCTGGGAAACCAAAATAATGGACTAAATACAAAGCCTAAGGAAACCTACAAGCAGAAACACACACAATATTTACAGTAAACATCAATCTATTTGTAGTACATATAAAGTACAATGACTCCATTCTGAACGGAAATTACTGCTGAAGTTTGCAGGGTTATTATAAATAAAACAAAAACCATCAAAACATAAAAATGTTTCCTTTACTTGAAATAAAATGAACTGAAATTAAATAAAGTTTAACTCATTTAACGTGTACTAACTTGTATAAAAGTTTAACTTGTACTAAAATAACTAAGACTAAAACTGTATTAAAAAAAGCAAAAACGACACAAATAAAAAATAAAATGAAAAACAACTCAAATGAAAACAGAAAATACAAAAAATAAAAACATTCTAAATGTTAACAAAAACTGTAATTGTACCTCAATGAGAGTAAAATATTGCTGTAATGTGGAATACAAATAAATCTTCATGTTGCACAGATGGACTCTGAGAGACATTCATTTTATTGTGTTTGTGAACACAGATGCTTTTTGACTACAGCCAAACAAAACCAAACAAACAAAAACATAAAGCACAACCCAAAAACACAGTCTAAGGCTCTTGGAAGAGTTTCATCGAATTCTACTGTGTATGAACTGCATGATGAAAATGTCTTTCTCCTATTTGGATAAAAGTAATTGATTATCAAAATATATATTTGTTTTATAAAATGATCAACATTATAACGCTCTTGGCTGTACAAATACCACAAATATCAAACAGAACACTGACAGAGAAATAATGAAGTACTACAACTCACTTATAAATGTATAAACTCATATACAGGACGTGATTGCTTTGTTCTTCATGTGGTTGTGATTTAAAGGAATAGTTCACCTGAAGTGATTTTTAGCTGAAAAAATGCTCACTCTCAGGCCATCCAAGATCAGGATGAGTTTGTTTCTTCATCAGATTTGGAGAAATGTAGCATTGCATCAGTGTCTCAGCAATGGATGCTCTGCAGTGAATGGGTGCCGTCAGAATGAGAGTCCAAACAGCTGATAAAAACATCACAATAATCCACAGCACTCCAGTCCATCAGTTAACATCTGGAGAAGACAAAAGCTGAAACAAATCCAGCATTAAGACGTTTTTAACTAAAATATGAGTCCATAATCCATAATAACGCTTCCTCGAGTGAAAAAGTGCATCTCTTGTCGTCTCTCACATCAAAATCCAGTCACATATTTGTTTAGAGCTTTTTAAACGCTGCTTGATCTGTGCAGATTTCTCTCCTGATTCACACCAGAACACTTTTTCTCTGGAGGAAGTGTATTATGGATTATGGTTATGGTTTGAAGTTAAAAACATCTTAATAATGGATTTGTTTCAGATTTGTCTTCTCCAGATATTAACTGATGGACTGGAGTGCTGTGGATTATTGTGATGTTTTTATCAGCTGTTTGGACTCTCATTCTGACGGCACCCATTCACTGCAGAGCATCCATTGCTGAGACACTGATGCAATGCTACATTTCTCCAAATCTGATGAAGGAACAAACTCACCTACATATTGGATGGCCTGAGAGTGAGGAAATTTATAGCAACATCAGTTAAAAAATAACGCCATTTCAGAGGCAGAGCAAAATATTACATTCAAAAAAGATATAAAGATAAATATGTTTCTTCAGAATAATGTGCACCACTGAATCACAGGTAATCGAACCAGAAACACAAATTAAAAGTCATTTTGACTTTAATATCTGAATATGGTGAAGATAAAAATTGTATTGATTTTATGCAGATAAAGCAATACTGAGGCAACAAACTAACTCTGAAATAAATCATTCTGTGGTGATTAAACACATTAAACACAGAAACACAGTGGTAGTGGCTAATTTAATAAATAACATCAATAAATAAATACACTGGATTTCGTAAATATGACATTCTGTATGTCTGTATGACTGTAATTAATCTGAAAGGCTCGTTACCTTATGAAGTGATGATAAAGTGACGACAGGAAGTCAAATATTTCCTAAATCATAATCAGGGATAAAATCAACTGATGAATAAAAGAAGGATAAAGCTGGAAATATGAGGCATTGTTAACAGATAAAGCTAAATAAATCTTTAAATCTCCAAAGCGCAAATGTTTGCTGTGTTTAAAATCACTCAAAAAGACTCAAAACATGAGTCTTTGGAAATTACCAAACTATTGAATGGAACTGAACTGAACTGCAGTTATTTTATATATTCTATATATAAATTCAATTGAGCTTCAACTGAGGCTGAAGTGAATTCAGAATTTAAGGCTTAATATCAGTTCATAATCTGTCATTTGAACTGAACTGGCCACAACACACGGAATGCAGAATTACAATTTGATTTCCAATCTACAGAATTAGAATTAAAATTATATTCAAATAAATTCATATAACTGCTAAAAGAGTAGTTAGTGCATTTAATTTTTCAGTATAATTATCAAAGACCATGTTCATACACCCAACACATGGTTTTGGAAAGAAGTCTCTTCTGCTCACCAAGGCTGCATTTATTTGATCAAAAATACAGTAAAAATTTGAAATATTATTACAATTTATAATAGCTGTTTTCTGTGTGAATAACTGTTCAAATGTAATTTATGTCTGTGATGTGCAGCTGTATTTTCAGCATCATTACTCCAGTCTTCAGTGTCACATGATCTTCAGAAATCAGTATAATATGCTGAT